>NC_072732.1:187120902-187190354 GCF_026930045.1 Uloborus diversus | reverse complement strand
AACATACTTGAAATCAGTAAATGAACACAAAATATAAGTTAAATAATATCTTTATTCACAAATGTACATAAAAAGTTTTAAAACATCCAATTTTAAACATGTTTATGTTATTTCTCATTACCAAAAGGAGATACAATATAAAAATTCTATAAACGTAAAAAATACTTACATGGGTGATTTTACAAGTACATTAACCTTTGCCTATAGTAAGTTGAAACATTCATCTCATAATTAAACTTTGGGTTTTAATTCTTATGTGAAAACCATGCAATGGTCGAAAAAAATCTAAATGTAGCAGCTAATACGGGCTCCAGGTCGTCTGAATTAATGAAAGCATGGATTAAACAAATTAACCTACAAATTCAACCAAGGTGCATAAACAAACTACTGTACACAGTAAAATTTTGAATTCAAGACAATGAAATATAAAACTGCGTAAGAGATAAAAATACAAAATACAGCCAACTAAAATACATTATTGCTCTAAATGGCATTTCATTTATACAGCATGTACACATAAATGATTGTTCAGATTAAGCAAAGACAGGTTTAATTGGGTATGGATTAATGAGGGTTTACTGTCCAAATTTAGCAATCGTTTTAAATTCAAATTTCATGCAAAAATTAACTACTGTCCTAACTTGAATGCTTCACAAACTCAGGAAAAGATTATTATTTTTTTTTTTCAAGTAATTAAAATTGAAAAGTTAGACAAAAGACGTTATTTTAAGTAATGTTGTTTTAAATTTCAATAATATGTTTTAAGAAATATATGGCAACAACTGTGAAGAAATATTTTGAATTTTGATTATTCTCAAGAATTTTTGGTGTTGTACGTTAGCAAAACTTTTTTGTACGTTTTAATAGTACCTAAGTAAACACATTTAAGGGGATCAAATTTTGTAAATAAACACATAATATTTTTAATTTAAAATGAAAAGTTGCTGATTTAAATTGCGACTTTTGTTTCAAGGAGCAGCAAGGACGGGTCAGAAATTTAACTTTATTTTAAACATAATTTTGCTTTGTTTCAAGACTTTTTTATGTAATATTTTTTATAAATAAGATCATTTCCTAACATTTCAGAACATATTTTGCTTATTTCATTTAATTGTTTGTTGTACAGAAGAAAGAAATTGGGCACAATGGCACATTTATTATGTTGCTACATAATCTCGCTTTTAAGAATGTTTCCTTAATTTTATGCTTTTAGCCTCACAAATACTACATTTTTTTTACACTGGTATTTTCCCCCATTGACTTTCTCTCATTTATGTAGCATATCTTGAGTTAAGAAACTGAAATAAGTAGTAAACTGAAACTTAGGATCAGACTACATAAAAAATGTTTTTTTGCAGTTGGTATCAAACTTTCTATTTATTAGAAGTTAAAACAAAAAATATGTAAGTGTATACTGAAAATATTTGAAAATAAAAACTAATTAGAAAACAGTTTATTGTATTAATGTAATATGAAAGCACTACTTAGTTAAAAAACAAATGCAAATGCTTGATAGTATTCAAATTTTACGAAGGATAAAATGAGAATAGCAAACTTCAAGTAAATTGCTAAGAGGGACAAAAAAAAAAAAAAAAAAAGTTTACTTTTAAAAAACATTTTTTTAAACATCTGTTTTATTCTACATATTCTAAAAATTAAAACTATTTTTATAAGACAAAATATTCTGAACTAATTAAACAACATTTAAACAGGACATTTAAAATTTAATTAACAATAGGAATTACCAGGGATTTCAATAGAACTAATTAACCGCTAAATGTTTATTATGTTTATTTTTATCAAACTATAGTTCACATTCAAAATTTACATTTTGATTTACATTCAAAACAAAATTATGCATGGCTTACTTAAGATTAAAAAAGGGGGAAGGGGGGAATTCAAGTGGCTAACTAACACCGTAATATGTATATTAAGATCCATTTGTCTTTTGTACTAATGGCAGTATCTATGGACACACATACAAAATGTGGAATGATTTTAGGAGTATCGATTTGACACATTTAATTAGACTTATGCTATTTTATGTATAATACTTGTATGTATACATTTTTAACACCGTTTCCTTATACAGTAAACTTGCTGGAAAATCGATAGAATGCATGTTGTGGACAAGGTACAGAAATTACATTTTACCTGCATTTTATTTTTTTAAACAAATTTTAAAAACAAAATGAGAGTGATAAAATATTTTTATCACTCGTTGTGAGTATTTTAAGTAAAATATACCAGTATGTATTTTTTATTGAATGCTTAAGAAAACTAATCTCAAAAAAAAAAAAAAGAAAAACTAGATTCTATTCATTCCTTTGATTAGTGGGCAGATAGGTGATATTTAATGTCAAAAAACAAAATAATAATAAGAAGAAGAAGAAGAAGAAAAGAACTTCAGTCTTTTTACATTATCTGCTTTGAGTGGACCCTTTGTGTAAATATTGGAAATCTGAACGGAATAGAAATGGTAGTACCACACTCATCATTCATGGTTTACAGTGGTGTAGCCATGGAGGGGATAGGGTGGTCAGAACCCCCTCCCCTCATGAGCTCACAAAAATCATTTTTCAGTCGAACCTGAAGGGTTCTGTTTATAAGCTAAAAGATTTTTATTTAATATAATAGCTTTTATGACGGTAAAAAGCTTGTCTTCCTGTTTTGCGCAACATTTTTTTTCTCTTGGAGACAGGGCTTTCCTTCTTATGACGGCAGTATTGATCAAGGTATTTTCAAATAAGAGAGATTCGTTTATAATGTCCTTTGTTGTTTAATTGATAAAGAGTAATATATATATATATATATATATATATATATATATATATATATATATATATATATATATATATATATATATATATATATATATATATATATATATATATATATATATATATATATATATATATATATATATATATATATATATACTTCAGAAAAAAATTACCCCCCCCCCACCCAAGGATTTTTTCTCGCTACCCCACTGATGGTTTAATCGATATTTTATCTTCAATAAGACTTGAAAATAGTAACAATAATGATTTAGTAAATAAAGATGAATTTAAAAAAAACAAAGATGAATGTACAATAAATAAACAAATGAATAAAACAATATAAAATAAATAAACATTAAATAAGGGCAATTCCATGGTGTCGAACATAAAAAATAAAGAAAAATTTCTTAGTTTTAATTCCATTTACCAAAGATAAATAAACTGTTTCAAAATGATCAAATTTATTTACAAGATACTTAATACATCCCATGGAATGAAAAATCATGTTAGTTTTTCACAATAGATCCCTAAAGTATAAATTTAAAAAATGTTAAGAGTTGGTGTCGGACGTAAACACACAAATAGTAAAATTGATGGTTCACTTAAAAATTATTAAAAGTCTGTGAATTGGCTTACATTTTAATTTTAAAAACAGCATAATTATAAAGTATACTTATTATTGAAGCATATTTCACAGTTTTCAAATGATATTATATGGAATAAAATTATTTTAAAAATATTTTAAGCTTGGTGTTGGACGTAAATTTTCGGTGTAGGACGTAAATTGTTCATATTGGACGTAAACTATTGCTCTTAAATGTAAATACATAACAATGATTACAGTTATAAAATGTAAATTGTAGGTTACATATACTGAAACAAAATTTACCAAGTAAATTCAAAAGTAGGGTTGATTGGGGGAAATGGGACTCTGGGGTAAGAGGTTAACCCCCAAAAACTGAAATATCCATATGGTTTTTATACTTTTTTACATTGATCATGTTATTGTTCATCACAGTGATTAGTTTTGCATATACTTTGGTTACGTGGCATTTTTTTCCTAGGTCAGAGAACTTAGTCAAAAAAAAAATCTGAAAAATATTTTTTGGCCAGTTTAAGCAGCATTTTTCAAAAAAGTGTTTCCCGGATAGCATTTTTTTTTTTTTTTGGTGATCATTAAACACTCATGTACAGATTAACTTATAGTGCCTACTGCAATCAGAATTTTTGAGTAAAATATCATTAAAAATCGTTTTAGAGGAGGGGATTACTTATCCCGTAAAATTTCGCTATAAGAGGTCCCCCACTATGGGGTAAGTGGTTTCCCCCATAACAGTGAGGATTTGAAAATCAAAAGCAACTCTGATGAAATATTTGTATTAGTGAAATACAAGACAACTATGATGACTTAGTAGGAATTGATAGTTCAGCTACAAAAGCTGGTGATTAGTTATTTGTGAAACTTAACTGATAGAAAACCATCAAGATTTATACGGATTGAATGTTGATAATGGTTCTTCATTAGCCAACTTTAAATAGACGCAGTCATTTAGTGTTTCCAATTGCTATTTCCAATCATAGTTTTGGCAAATTTGCCAAAATTGAACTTAATCAATTGTATTACATTCATCCTACACACCTTTTCTCAAAAGGGGTCCTACTTACCCTAGCAACCCTAAATGTTATACAGTAAATTCACTAAGTTTTTTTTTTTATGCATGTTTCACTTAACTTTGAAATCAAAGGCAAAAAAAGGAGAAACACATTTTAAAACATATGGTGTTTAAAGGAATGTAACAGTGTTGTACGTAAAACATTTTTTACGTCCAACACTTAGATTTTAGTAAAAAATATTCACTTGTTACAAAATAAAAATAGGTTACATCAATGAGATTGAAAATCTTACTTTGTACCCAAAAATACATGTATGTTGTTTTAAAATTATTGGCTCAGCATAATTAACTGCACATTTTGGTGTCGGACGTAAAACACTTAATGTACCCCACAGGATTTCTTTTACAAATCAAAATTATATTTTGCCACATTTTTGCAACATCACCAGCAACACATTGTATCTTTAAATGATTATTCATCTCAATTCATATTAGTATGTATTTTTTGGGGAAAACAGAATTTCTTTGACAGTCATCAAATACGGTTTAAAAATACTCAAGATGTTGACTTGAATTTAACCTCCTGTAACTTATTTATAACTGAAGTGATCAAATTTTAGACAGGCATTTCAAAATATACAACTCTTTACCTTTACAATGACACCTTATTTGTTTAAAAATCTCAATTTTGAAAATTTAATCATCTGGTTGACCTTGCCCATAAGCACATCTCTTGCACAGGATGCTATCTTTTTGAGACAGCAGACCACAAAGTCGGGATCCTGTCGAGTGCCACTTTCAGTAAGGTTCTGTGAAAAGCATAAAAGGGTACAACATATTTAGCGCAGCATTTGGACATAAAATGTATCTTAAAATGGAGTAGCTAATTAAAACTCAGATAAAGATAATGGGGAAAAAAAAGAGAAATAGAAATTCAAAAAAGGGCAAAGTTGGAAAGCAACAGGTATTACTAAGGTGACCATATGTTCCGCTTAAACATGACTCCCGTGGTCCCTGGACATGCTCAAATGTATCGTTCTCCGAGGTGACAATACGGAAATCTGAATGCTTCAACTGAAGGTCATTCGTACAGCAATTTAAGCCTTTTCAAGGCGATAATTTAATCATGAATAATAATTGAATTTATTTTAAGGTTCCTCGGCTCTCATACACCTGTGTACGCAGGTTGAAATTTCGCTTTGTGGAAAAGGGTATATATACGATTTTTTTATGAACATAACTATTATTTTAGACAAATTGTTTTAACCCATTTCTTAACTTCCTATTACCGAATTTAAACATAGAACTGAAATTTTACTGTATTTAAATTGATGCTCTGTTATTGAATAAAAATACGGTTAGAATGCACAAAATCAATGGGAGAGACTGGCATAAAATTTGACGGTACATATAGTATGTAACAATAATAAAATGCAGTACTACAATAGTATTGTACAGTAGATACAGTAATTATATTCGAAGCACTTTTTAGTTGTTCAAGCATATCGACATTTTTTAAATTTCTTTAGTTGTCGGAAACTTTCAATTTTTCTTCCATTTAAAAAATTTAGATAAACAGCCCACTTATGTGAAATTATGCTTCATCAACTTCATATTTAAAATGAAAAAGATGCGGAGTGGCAATTTATAAATTAACAAAGCGATGTTTCAGCTAGTACAGTGCGGGGTACTTTTGCTTTCAGTGATGGTCAAGGCTAAGTCCATTTACGAAACTGATATTTAGTACCCAATAAAGAAGGTGATACCTAAGCCTTGCGATTCCCTTCCGTAAACTTTCGTGTTGCGGGATGAGGAATTTGCGTGAGCTCCAAAATTCGTTATTCGAGAAAAGTTCGCTCTTTATCCATTTCGCGTAAAGTCGAATCGCGTTGGAGCGCGAGTCCACTGCAGTTTAAAATTGCACATTGGAGTAAAATAAGCATTCTTAGTTATGTTTCATCTTTCATATTGATTTTTGATTATAAATACTATAGTACCGTTTGGGATATTTTCCCCATTTCTTTATTTTCTCTTTTTTACTGATTGAGTGTTGATATATCAGCTAAATAAAAGTGAATTATCAAAAAATTAGTTTTTGAGGTCATTCGGTAAAATTGAAAACTGCTCTTACTTCATTTTATCAGCAGCGTAAAAAAGGAGATGGCGTCCAGGTCCGGATCCTTAACTTGAAGCTCAAAATTCTGCAAAATATTAAGACTGGATATATGATAGACTGCTATATAGATAGGAGCTTATATTTTGCAGGCTCCTGCAAAATATAAGCTCCTATAAAATTAACTCCTATAATGAAAATTAAAGTTTTTCTCTCTTGTTTAAAAGATGTTTTTCACCATCTAAATCAATTTTATGTAAATATAGTATGTATGCCTATATAACATTTTAATCAAATTATGAGCGCATCTATTTACATTTTCTTTGCACTTCTTGAATGAAATATTCACCGTCAGGAAAGGATTAAAAACTTGAAGGTTGCATTCCTTCAACTTTTTCAATCCTTTCTTGCAGCGAATATTTGTAAAAATCGTAAAAAATGTTTGGAATGACAAATTGGCTCAGTAAAGGAATGAAAGAATAAATAATTCTTTGTTATCCTATTCCATGTTCAAATAAGCCACTTTATCAATCTAAACCACTTTTTGAATTTTTTTGTTAGCCTTGTGTTAAGCCACCACCAATCTATTCGTCCAATAAAGATGAAGCATTTCTAATGCACGCAATGGCATGAGACGAATCACTAATAAAAAGAAAATGCCTCAAATATTTCAGGTGTCTTCAGAAAAAACTTCTTTTTATATTATGAAGCATTGGTATTTAATGGATACACTGGTGCATTACCAAGTAACATTGAGAAGAAACAAAGATGGGTGATGTCGCAAATGTCTTAGACTACTGCTTTTTGAAGAAAATGTAGCGAATGACTATATAGACTACGTTTTGTGAAATTCTGAGAGAAAATCAAGATTAATTCAAATTATGATGGAATACTCCCGGTTAGGAGAATGACAGTTGTATAAGTGAATAGGGAAGCCAATGCATATGCTCAATTGCAATAAAAACATGTCCGAATAGCTCCAGACCAACCGCAGTAATAGGTACTGATACAGATCTGCTCTCGATTCTAAGTGAAAGAGGTATGTCTGGAACATCACTATATTTTTTACCCCCAAACCAATTTAATACAAAGGAAAATGTTACGATATATTGAAAGTACAAGAAGCCTTGAGTCCCTTGAAAGATCCTCTTCTTTTTCTCCACGCAGCTACTGGATGTGACTCCACGTCAACAATATTCAGAAAGGGGAAATCTGGAGCTTTCAAGTTGATAAAGGAAAACCTCAAATTACTTTCTCTGATCCCACAGTTGAATAGTTCCAGATTGATCCCGAAAAGGTCACTCAGACTGCAGAATTATTGTTCCTGAAACATCTTTTTGGTTGGGAAGACTTAATTCTCTAGACACCTTACGATACAAGCACAGTAATAATTAAGTAACCAAAACTCGTTCTTTGAAATTTAAAACCAGGCAACTCTTCCAATTCCTTCACTTTTTATTAATAGATTTAATGAAGAAAATAGTGCTTAAATTTCAGCTAAATCTAATAAAGTTCGAGTTAAAACGCAAATTGCTCCCGCCGTATTTATGTTAGAGCGTTGAAACAAATTGTTTAGAAAGCGGGAAATTCTACCCTTTCCAATGATATGTAATATTAATATGTGCAAAAAAAATTTCACTCTCATATTCGGGAATTTATGTGAAATTTGAGCTTAAATTGGAGTAAAAAAGGAACTATTATCAGATTTTTTCGAATTATAGCCTATGTCACTTCAGTAAGAAAGCACCTTTCATATAGTGAAGGGATTTTTCAAATAGGTGCAGTGGTTCGGGAGACTACCTCGAACATATTAACACACAAAAATCCACCCTCTCTCTTTATAATATTAGTATAGATTTTTCAGAAGTCTAATGCAAAAAAATTGCAATATTTTTTGCTAAAAAGTGGTGACTTAGAGGGGTTTTTTTACGAACGACACTTGCTCTTCCACGACGAGAAAATTTAAAACGATTCTAGGAAATGATAATCTTTTAGATGATAAGTTAGATTGTCAGAGACATTCGAAGTTTTTCAAAAGCTATTTTCAATTCTAAACATCTGAAACAAATAGCGCTTCTATATGTGTTAGGTTTTGTAGTATGTGTATACATGACTTGAGGATTCCAATAATAGAAGTGATAAACAACGTCATTTTCCCCGAATTGCTTGAAAAATTTCGTTTTTGAGTTTCCCAGAAAATGTTACAGTATATTATTTATCAGTTAAGGAGAAGACGAGAAATAAAAGTCCCTGGCGTTTCTGAGAATTTCAAAATAATGAATAGCATGTTTTAGAAAAACTTCTATCCATTCTTCAAATGAATTTAATGTTTTTCATTAGATTAATGTATATTTTCAGAAACAGTACTATGAGTGACAAGATAAAATATGTCCCTCATCATAAAGGAAATAAGTCATCAATGAATTAATTCAAATTATGTTTAAGTACAAATTTTGGATCAAAAATACTATGATAATAATAACAACAGTGACAACAATAATAATAATAACAAAAAATGCTAAAGATGCTTGAGAAAGTTCTGTTTCCGATTCTCTACAATGAAATTATTCTTTGAACCATACTGGGTAGATTTAAAACATACAAAATGTGTTTCATTTAAAAAATTGAACTAAAAAATTCGTTAATTTTTTTATTAACACATAGCTGTTAAAATGTGAGATTTGTTATGTTTTATTGTATTGTAGACAAAGATTAATGCTCCGTGTTCATTTCGTTTCTAGAATTCTTAGACCTACAATAATATTTTCCAGGGGGGCCCACCTAGGGGGGATCATGGCGCAAACTGAGCCATTGAAATTTTTCTCATTGAGATGGGGGGGGGGGGGGGAGTCGTCGCGAGATTTAGGAGAGTGCGCTCTTGCTCTTACGGGGGATGGGCACCCCTGACGTTATCATCGAATATGTAATCTTTATTTTCCAAATATATTGTAACGGATCCGGTGCGGCTTCAAACTTTCTTGAAATGAAGACACAGTTCTTGATAAAAACACAGGAGCTTTATTTACACTATGTACAGGAAAGATCTTCAACAACTGCTAAATTATTCATCAGCAATTAAGCAATTATCACACAACACCGTAAACTCAACGTTTACACATGTATTTACTTCCAAATACGAAAACAACACAACGAAATGCCTCGCAATAAACAGAGCAAATACGCTCTCAGTTCGAAATCTCAATCGAAACTCTACTTTTTATCACGCGGGACACTTTTATAAACATCGAAAAAGTTTCCACAACATTCTTACTGCTTCTCGAAATGCGTAGACCGTTATCGAATTTTATCAATGAAAAGAAAAGGAAATAGAGGATCGTATACTTCAGCCGAATGAAAAGGGGTTGTATATTCATTACGGGAAACTATTTACAGGTTACGTTACTACAATAATTACTTTTTACAGAATTTGTAACATTGCCCCCTTCCTAAGGACTGCACGTCCCGGGCAGTACAATCCCCAGAAAGGGTGCAAACTTCTATCACAAGTTCACAAATACACACATTAAATAATAACCAATAATGCATAGGAAACACAATAATAACAAGAAATATTACTAAACATTAAAAGAAAAAAAAATTATCTACAACTTTTATGTTATCAACCATTGTTGTTTACGTAATACTCATGAACTATGGCCATAGTATGGGGCTAACCGATCATAATGTACAACCCTAGGTTTTGCATTAGGTGATTTTTGGATCCTCACTACGACGTCATTTAGTCGGTTAAGGACTTTGTAGGGTCCATCCCAATGCGACTGCAATTTGGGTGACAGACCTTTCCGTCGGATGGTCCCCCAAACCTTGTCGCCTTCGTTGAATTCATGTCCAGTAGACCTTGTGTCGTATCGGGTCTTCATCTACTCCGCCGCAATGTTGATTCGCTCTCGTGCGAAGTTATGAAACGTCTTCCACCCGGGGCCTGGAGATCCTGGATATACTCCTCAGACGATGCAGGCGCATCCGGAGGACGACCGAAGGAGCCGAAGGTAGCCGAAGCTCTCGTCCGAAGAGCATCTGAGATGGGGCATATCCGGTAGTCTCGTGGACAGCACTGCGGTAGGCCAAAATGAACAAAGGTAGCTTCTTGTCCCAATCCTGTTGATTTCTGGATACCATAAGCGAGAGATTATTCAGGATTGTGCGGTTAAATCTCTCCACCATGCCGTCCGATTGTGGGTGTAGTGGTGTTGTCCTAGTTTTCTTAATTCCGAAAATTTGACATAGGCCCTTAAACACAGCAGAGATGAAATTCCTCCCTTGATCGGAATGAATCTGCAAAGGTGTTCCATATCTCGAGATCCAATGTTGGACTAGAATCTCTGCTACGGTGGTAGCTTCTTGATCTGGAATGGGATATACTTCCGGCCATTTGGTGAAATAGTCGATGGAAACAAGAATGTATTTGTTCCCATCAGCAGTTCTTGGTAGAGGACCCAGGATGTCGACCCCAATTTTCCCGTTCGAAAGGAGCTCCAACGTTGTACAGGTGTAGCTTCCCTCTGCTTCTTTTCTTCGATCCTTTACGAGCAGCACAGGCGTCACAAGAATGGCACCACTTCTCCACGTCATCCTTCGCCTTGCTCCAGAAGAAGCGCTCCTGAACTTTATTGAGGGTTTTCCAGACACCAAAATGTCCTCCAGTCGCACTACTATGTATTTCTTTCAGAACATCTGAAATCCTTGATCGGGGAAGTAGTAACTGCCACCTAGATGTTTTGCCGTCATCAGATTCCCATTTTCGGTACAGTACGCCGTTCCGTAAATGGAGTGAGTTCCATAAAGCCCAGTATCTTTTTGTAGCAGGACTGGAGATGGAAACGTCCTGCCAGCTAGGGTGCCGACTGTCACTTTCCATGAACTCCAAAATTGGTTTTATATCGGGGTCTTCAAGTTGATCTTTTCGAACTTTGTCGTCACTCCATGGATCAGGTTCTGATGATGTTGGAGTCACTGTCACATGATAGGCGGTAAGGCTAGTCACTCCATACTGTTTCTCGATTCGGGAACAATAGTGGCAGTTCTCAGGACAGGGTCTCCTTGATAAAGCTTCAGCATTACCGTGAGATAACCCTTTTCGATGCTTGATCTCCATGTCATATTCCTGGAGCCGCTGTATCCACCTGGCTATCTGACCTTCCGGATTTTTGAAGTTCAAAAGGCAAGTTAATGAGGCATGATCTGTCCGAAGCAGAAATTTTCGGCCGTAGAGGTAATGATGGAAGTGTTCTACAGCTTTCACTATGGCCAGTAACTCCTTTCTGGTGGCGCAGTAATTTCGCTCCGACTTTGATAAGCATTTGCTCCAGTAAGCGATGACGTGTTCATTGCCGTCAATTTCTTGGGATAAAATAGTTCCGATGCCCTCGTGGCTCGCATCAGTGTCTAGGATGAAGGATTTTCCAGGCTGAGGATATGAGAGAATAGGCGTTGATGTTAAAGCCTCCTTCAGTCGTAGAAATGCATCTTCGCATTCTTTGGATCATTCAAACTTTTGCTTGCTCTCCGTCAGCTTATGCAAAGGTCATGCAATGTTGGAAAAACCCTTCACAAACTTCCTGTAGTACGTGCAGAGCCCCAGGAAACTTCGCAGCTGATGGATGTTTTCAGGACGACTCCAACTCTTGACCGCGGATACCTTTTCTGGATCGGTTTGTACACCCTCAGAAGAGATGATGTGACCAAGGTAGTTCACTTCCCGGCGGAACAAATTACATTTGGACGGGCTTAACTTCAGATTGGCTTTCTTAAGCTTTTGCAGCACCTTCCTAAGATTTGCCAGATGTTCTTCGAAACTGCGTCCCACAATGATGATATCGTCTAAGTAGACCAGACAGGATTCGTAGGAAAGTCCTCTTAACACTGTCTCCATAAGACGCTCGAACGTAGCTGGTGCACTGCAGAGGACGAAGGGCATCACTTTAAACTGCCATAAGCCTTGTCCAGCTGTAAACGCTGTCTTCTCTCGGTCATCAGGGTGTATCTCAACCTGCCAGTAGCCGCTCTTCAAGTTCAGGGTCGAAAACCACTTGTGTCCGGAAAGAGTGTCCAAGGTGTCGTCTATCCGTGGAAGAGGGTAACTGTCTTTCTTGGTGATTTCATTAAGCCGTCGGTAATCGACACAAAATCTGGTGGAGCCATCTTTCTTTCGGACCAAGACGATGGGAGAGGCCCAAGGACTGGATGATGGTTCGATTACATCATTCTCCTTCATCTCTTTCAGGAGGGTTTCAACCTCTTCCTTCTTAGCGAACGGTAGTCGTCTTGGATGCTGTTTAATAGGGGGGTGTTCTCCAGTGTAAATCCTATGCTGCGTTAAATTCGTACGGCTAACATCCTCCGATGTAGAGGGAAACAGATGCTTGAAATCGTCCACCAATTGTTCCGCAGCAGTTCTTTGATCTTTCGATAATGACGCACTCCCAATTAACTTCGATGTCAAGGACTCGGAAGACACAGTCTCGGGGGAATTGATTCTTCTAATGATGCAGTTTACTGGAGTACAAGTTGCCAACACTTCACCTTTTCGGATATTCCTTGGCCTTTCTCTCACGTTGGTGACTCTCACAGGAATTACATCCTTAGAAAGGTCCACAAGCGTAGATGCCACCAGCACTCCCTTTAGGCTATTGCTTAGGTTAGGGTATTCAATGAGTCCAAATCGAAAACTATTGCTTTCTTCAATGGAGCCAGGTATTAATGATTCTGACCTTGAGAGAATCGATAAATCTGTTTGGGCTATTATTTGATGAGCGGATTTTACATCATTTTCAACGTTGAAGATGGCTATGTCTTCTCTCATCGAGTGCAGTTCATTAGTCTTGAAGTCAAGGGTGAAGTCGTATTTCTTTAAAAGTTCAATCCGAGAATGAAGGGGTCCGTGATATCCGCAACGAATGCCGTATGATGGTAGGTGGCATTCCCAAACACTATTTCCAAGTCCACTTTACCCTCAATCTCAATTTTGTCACCTGTCACAGTCTGGAGACTTACGCGTGGCGATGTCCACAACAGTTTCCATCCAAATTCACGAGCCACATCTGTCCTAACGATTGTCACATTGGCTCCAGTGTCGACAATCAGTTTGCAAGGATTCCCATTTACATGGGCGTAAATGAAAAGTCCATCACTGCCACTACTAGTAGAGGAAATCTGCAGAGCTCTGGTGGAGGTGATTTCTTTCCCTCGCGTAGCTTGGCGAGCAGGACAACTCCTTCGCAGATGCCCTTCACTACCGCATTTCCAGCACTTCTACTCTTGCTTCTTTTGGGCTGTTATGCTGTTCAGATGTCTTGCCAAGTCACCGAGTTGTCTCTCAAGTTCAGCGAGATGGGACGACCTGGAATCAGACTCATCAGCTTCCAGAAAGCTCTACGGATGGCGGATGTCAAAGACCTGAATTCTGCTGTTGTGTATGCGATGAAGTTGGAGGCCGCCCAGCAAGTAACCCGTGTGGATCGCCATCCCATCAGGCCAATTGTAACGGATCCGGTGCGGCTTCATACTTTCTGGATTTCCGTATCTCGAACCCCGTCGATGTAGTAGTTGAGTGCCATGTCGTCTCAAACATCCGCAGGGCAGTCGCAAAAAGCAAGATGAGACAGTCTCTCGATGTCCGCCGCAAGCTCTTGCAGGGTTTCCCCGGTTTTCTGGAAACGGGACTTCAACTGGAGTCGGCTGAAATCTTTCCGGCACTTTTCACCGAAGCAAAGCTCCAACGCAGATGTGAGGGCGGCGAAATCCAGGCGCTGGCTGTCCGGAAGGGTCTGGAGAATGTCCGCTGCGTCACCTCTCAGGGGTGCTGCAAGATGACAGACCTTGGTAGCAGAGTCCCATCCGTTCGCTTCCGCCACTATCATGAATTGAGTTTTGTTAACCTGCCACGAAGTTTTCCCATCAAATGTGGCAAGTTTAAAGGACGGTCGAGCAACCGATGTAGGAGCGCCAAACTGTACAGAGCTGCTTTCCGCGGTCGCCAATCTCCTTTCCATGTCCTTAATTATTTCTTCCTTAAATGAAGTAAATTTCTTGTCTTCTTCTTCCAACTTATTTTCCACATTGGCGATACGCACTTCCACAGTATCAAATTTTTCTTCCAGAGCATCAACTTTATCTCCCATGGCGGTTAGTTGATTCTCCATCATGGTTTTCATCGACGTTAGGTCACTTTTTATTTCATCTTGACTTGTAGTAATTTTAGCAGTTAAATCACTATTTAACTGTTCTTGGTTAGTCGCCAATTCATTTTTCAGTTGTTCTTGGTTAGTCGCCAATTCATTTTTTAATTGTTCTTGGTTAGTCGCCAATTCAGTTTTCAATTGTTCTTGATTAGCCGCCAATTCGTTTTTCAATTGTACTTGATTTGCAGTCAATTCATTTTTTAATTGTTCTTGATTAGCCGCCAAACTTTCGGTCAAGTCACTTTTCACAGCATTAATTGCTTCCAGAAGTTGTTTTAATTGGTCATCCATTGCGCGAGTAATCACCATAAAAACAAAGGCTATAAATTCAAACAGTCTTTATGAAAAAAAATGTCCAAAGTGACACTTACTCCAAGAAAGTCCAGAAGAAGCCCCACGTTGGGCGCCAATTGTAACGGATCCGGTGCGGCTTCAAACTTTCTTAAAATGAAGACACAGTTCTTGATAAAAACACAGGAGCTTTATTTACACTATGTACAGGAAAGATCGTCAACAACTGCTAAATTATTCATCAGCAATTAAGCAATTATCACACAACACCGTAAACTCAAAGTTTACACCCGTATTTACTTCCAAATACGAAAACAACACAGCGAAATGCCTCGCAATAAACAGAGCAAATACGCTCTCAGTTCGAAATCTCAATCGAAACTCTACTTTTTATCACGCGGGACACTTTTATAAACATCGAAAAAGTTTCCACAACATTCTTACTGCTTCTCGAAATGCGTAGACCGTTATCGAATTTTATCAATGAAAAGAAAAGGAAATAGGGGGTCGTATACTTCAGCTGAATGAAAAGGGGTTGTATATTCATTACGGGAAACTATTTACAGGTTACGTTACTACAATAATTACTATTTACAGAATTTGTAACAATATCAAAAGCATTACACATTGAGAGGGAGTATACTAGGAGAAGGACCTTTTTAAATCTCGAAAAAAGCTGTCTCCTTCTTCATTGTCACCCGACATATCGTTGCGTTCGGTATAATGCCATAGCACATAGGCAATCGTTTGTTTAATTGTGTTAACTGATTTAAATTGCTCGCCAAAAAAAAGTGATATCAAACCAAACTTTCCCATTAAGAAAAAAAAAAGCATGCTTCAGCACTCAAATTTATGATTGAAAGCTAGAAAATGATAAAACATTCTCTACATGACTTGAGCCGCAATTTTCTTCGTTTGGGAAGTTTTTTTCTTGGAATAATTGAAAACAACAGGAATACTTAAATTGTCCTTTCTGACCCAGAAAAGTTATTTTGTCCTTTTAATATGTGATATGTCCATTATGAAAAGTGCTTAGTATTTTTTACCCGACTGCACGTGCGCGACGCAAAGGAGGGTAATGTGTTTATCAGTCTATGTATGTATGTCTGTTCCTATGTTGCGTTCTGCAAGCTGAACGTCTTGGCCAATTTTGGTAATTCTTACGTCAATCGGTTTGTCTTAACCTTGGGAGTGTCACTAAACACATGACAGTAATCAAAATTCACTATATCAACAACCAGTTGCCATATTTTGTCAATTTGGGATCGGCGCACGTTGGGTGTTGCACATTGTGTCGCACGCTACCTGCGTGCGACAAAAGCAGGTAGTTTTCACTGCCTGAAATTTTTTGTTTGCTAAATCTCCTAATTGGGGTCTCATTGGTCGAGTGGTCTAAGCAACTGCTTCTCCCACTCGAGGCGATGGGTCAAGACACCCTCGCTCCGGATGTACTTTCCCCTCTTTCTGATGTAAATTCTTTCATGTGTTCTTTATATGTATTCTGTACTGTAATTAAAAATATATTATGTGTTACGAAGGCAAGACACTCATATTGTAGTCCTCATCAAAATAAACCCGTGCAATAAGCACCAAAAAAAAGGTTACTAATTCGATTTTCATCTCTAACATGTTGCATTTGTTTTTGCCTTGATTCAAGGGACTGAGTTTTGCGACGTGTACTTTCTTGAGAGGCTTTTTTAGTTTTGCGAGAAAGATTTGACTGACGACGTTTCCGATTTCGCATCATCATCGCTTCACAGTCGGGGCCCATTCCTTTCTGATTCAAGGAACCCCGTAAAATTTGAATCAGCCCCGACTGTTGATCCTTCTATTCTGCTTTTGAATTTATGATTTGTCTTATCTGTGTACGGTTATAAAACTATTTCAACGGTGTAGTTATTCAGTAGTACTTAATAACATTCTAAACTGCTGGGCTTATACATTTTTCTTTTTAGTTTTTTGGTTTTTATGCAGTCGGGTTTTTTGTTTTTATTTAATAATTTTCTTTAAAAAATCTGTTATTGTTGTTTTCGAGGAACGTGTAGTCCGAAAAACATCGTCATTTGCATCCGTGGCTTCAAAATAGCTTGAAGTTTTTCTGCACATTAGAAGCTATTGAGTATGTCGACGGCTGTTCTCAGGATTTTTCTCTTATTTATGACTTTCGGCTAAATTCAAAATGTTTATGGGTTTTTCCCAAAAATCGGATTATCTTTTCTGAGGTGGAAATCAGTAGGGGGTTTGCTCGTTAAAAGCAAGTTATGTTCCCATAGACTTAACTTTGTACCAACCAAATCTGTTTGATTTCCACGCTAAACACGAGCTCTCGTTAAATCAGGGATCGTTTTAAGCGAGTTCAACTGTAGAATGCAAGTTAGGATAATCAATCATTCTCGGTCTATGGTCACTTTGCGATGAATGTTTCTTCTGCGAAAACGGTTGACGGAATATTACTTCACATAAATCTCATACATCCTGCGACTGCCATTTGCTTTAATATGGGTGATAATTGCAAACCTTAACACTTATAGAAAATTTCTTACACCTTTTTAGACATATATTTTTAATACTTTTTGTGCTCTTTGAGCCAAATTGGTCTGAATAAAAATGACGCATTAGAAAACCATTTCAGATTGAAGTGAAAACATTTGAAGAATTTCCTGTGATTATTGAAAAACGATTTAAAATCCATAAAACAAAACTTCCTTTTCAGCTACTTTGTTATGCTTATTATTCCACACAACTTCTAGCAGAAAAAAAAATGTTTCAAAATTAACGATTACAGAATTTTGCACATTTTCTATCGACAAAAGAACTGAAAGCATCGCTATACCCTGATATTTTAGTTATAATTCTAAGAAAATGCTAACTTAGTACATGCTAAAGAAGTACTTTAGTACTTTAGAAGTACTTTAGTACGTGTTAAAAGAAGTAAAATCCTCTATCTTTTTATAACTTGTGTCTATGCATAAGAAAAAAAGAGAAAAACTTGTGCTGTTCGTTGTCTTTTAGTACTTCAAACTTCAATGTATGACAACAAAATCTGGTGAAAATTATAGTGTATTATTGTTTTTTTTTCAAATTCAAATTCATAACGTTAATGCCGAAATGGGGTCGTTTCCAAAATTTTAAAAGTATTTTTTTCTGAAACAGCATGCTTAAAAACATAGGATCTAACCATTTTTTAAGTAATTTGTTTAATTTTAATATTTTTAAAAAATTACTTAAATTGTTGTGATTTTATTGTTTACATTTCTTGCCAATAACATCACGAATGATGAAATGCCATTCTGTGTTGCCATTCACAGAGCAAAATATTTCATTCGCTTCTTTACTCACGTGTATTGGCAACGATCTGGTTGATAGCAAGCGTACAGTGCAATTTTAATTCGTTGCTTGATTATCATGACGTGGAAACGTGGTACAAAATGCGCCAAAGAGCATCATTTGTGACGTCATCAAGAAAACGCCTTGTTTGCAAAATCGGACTTTAAAAAAATTAATTAAAAAATAACTGTTGGGAAAATGAAATAATTTTCTGCGTCCATGTTATTTTTGAGCAATCACGATTGCTTATTGCTTTCATTTGACCGTTCTTGATGTTGTGGTTCCTTTTTCAGCTTGGAACAGGCACACAAGCACCACCATCCACCGGCCTCTGCAGGCGCGGCTGTCCCCCGGTCCTGAGCTATCCGCTTCTCCTGGTCGAAGTCGGAGGCGTCCATGCCACACACGCACATACAAACACACGACTTCACACACATCCACTCACACATGCATACAGGCATACACACAGGTCTACGCACACACACAAGCCTACACACACACACAAACCTACACACACACACACAACTATGCACACGTAACTGTCCAGGAGGAGGGGCAGGCTTGGGGGGACAGGAGCCGTTTCTAGAAACAATAACTCCAATGAGTAGGGTCCTGTCTCAGTTCGTGATTGCGAAGAACATAATTTGAATTCAAAATTTCAGAATTCAAATTAATTTTATTTTTTATTTATTTATTTATTTATTTTTTTGCTTATTCTATCAATTTCAGTGACTAAAAGTACTACTTATGACTGAAGGAAACAACCCCATTATGATTGAAATTACACCTTACTTATGATAGTGGAAAAACATAATAATTTTCAATGAAAGGACTTAAATCTCCGAAATGGTTATCTGGCGTAAAAATTTAGTAATTTTATAATGAAAGCATTAAGTAGATTTTTTATTTTTTTATTTTTTTGAAAGACCAAAGAGATGACTTAAACTGATAGAAGGTATTCCTAAAAATGGTAGAAAATGGAGGGAAGAATTTCTTGCAAAAAGCATTTTTGTTTAACTGAAAACCCTAAGTTTCTATCGCTTTTGTAATTTGTCTCACTTGAGTGATAATGACGAAATGCTTTTTCATACGTGATTTAAACATTTTGTAGAAATTATCTTTTCTTTAAAAGATTCGCACTGAAATGATGTGTTGCGGGAAAAAGAATATCATTCGTTCTTTTACTTATCTTTGTAGTAATTACTCAACTGTGTGATGAAAAATGGAAAAAAAAATGGAATTGTGGATTTAATTTTCCCAAATTTTAATATTTTGTTTAATGAGTCAAGAGGCCAGCTTTCAATAGAATAAAGAAAAAATGTTTTTGTATCGGGGGTGGGAAGATGGACTAGTGATGCATTGATAATCAAAGTAGTCAATATCGGCAAAAGTTAATCTGCCGATGCCGATTAATTATGATGATAATGACTTTCAACATTCAAATTTCTCCATCAACTGCAGACTTCATAGTTGTCCTGAGTGTGATATTCTTCATAAGTTTTACTTCCTTTTACAAAAAAGGAAGTATTGTATTCGAGAAAAAATTTTCACTCAAAAATCGACCTTAATTTCCATTTTACTCACCCCCGAACAGGGGCGGCAAATAGGGGGGACAAGAGGGGGCGGTCGCACCCCCAAATGTTTTGAGCAGAATGATAGAAAATGGGAGAATTCAATTTATGTAAGTCTGAAATCAATGTTCATTAAAGGAAATCTCGCTGTTTCTCAGCAACTATTTGATGAAGCTCGACACATTTCCAGACTAGAAAAAGTATTTTTCGTTATTTGGTGATGACTTAGAAATTCATGAAGTATTTTCGGCTCTTTGAAAACATAGAAAACTGATAGAGAACCATGGTCAATTTTAACTAAAGAAGACATTGCCTCATATAGGCTAAATATTTCACACTTGTGTGGTATGTTCAATATGAGAGGCTCGTGAAAAGTGGTGTGGCAGCATGGTTTTCACAAGAAAATTCTTTGATATTTTACATTCACTTTTACGCTCATTCTTTAAGCGTATATTTATTTAATGAGTGTTCATCACTTTCTTCTGCTAGAAACGTTTCAGCTGCTCAATACATTATGATGCTTTCATAGAAATTTCTTAAAAATGCATGTGATTATTGAATAAAAAAAGAGATATCAACCGAATACCTTTTATGGGGCTCTATAATAATGCAATCGTGGAGTGACACAAGATAATCTTCAAGAGTTAAAACGATAAAAGCATTTCTCTATAACTTCAAAGCAGTGATTTGATGACTGGAAGAATTATTGCAAAACGATTCTTTCAATGGTGAAAAAGTTCATGTCCTTTAGCATGTATGACTTCGTTTGAATTTTTATCCAATTTGTTTGCATCGGGAAAAGGTTTTTGAAAAATGCTTTACTCTATCAAAATCTATATCTTTAATCCGCTACTCGACTGTTCAAACCACAGTTCAATCTACAATTATTGATCTGTGCACCATACTACCTCAGTTCAATCTACAATTGAAACTGAAAAAAGATTTTTTATAGATGTATATTTCAATCAATCGTGAAAATTTTCAAAAGAAACCTTCCTCCGAGCCAATTTCTCCGAGCAAAAAAAATAAAAAATAAAAAAGTGCCAAAAATCCATATGATGATGTGAAGTCAAACATTGATTTTTGAATATTTTGTATGAAGTAATAGATTCAGTTTCGAATGAAATTAACACAAGATTTGATGATAATTATTTTTCTGTATGGTTGGCTGGGATTATGGTTATTTGGATTGAATTTTGAAAACAAAAAATAAAATGTTTCAACTGTGTGTAAAATTTTTAGCATGAGGCAAGAAAAATTACAAGCAATATAGAATAGTTTTCACATCCAGAGACTGCAGTTTCGTCCTTGTTATGGACTCATAAGTCTGGAATAGTGAATAACAGAGCTGGAGGCAGATGATATCTCATTGAAGCTGAGAGCGCCGACATGACTAGATTATTCAATGATGAAAGGTTTGAGCCCCTCACAGTTTTTGAAGTAGCCTGGGTGATTTTGAAGAGCAAGATATAAAAAGTGTTTTCATACATAACTTTGTGTTACTTCAATTATTTTTAACTATTACAATCAGCTCAGCTAGTAGAGAAAGACTTTTTTTTTATGTCTCAGGAGGTTAGAGAAATATTTTCGAAGCACAAGGGGGGCGGGGGGACTTTTTCATTTAGCTGAACTGGCAAAATATCACGACATTGGGCACTGATAGATTAATAACACGATTCCCTGCTCTTACGAATGTCAAAAATCATGCATTATAACTTTTCCAAAAGGTATAAAAACTTTAGTAGCGAGATGTTTTGTACGATAACTTTCTAGTCAATGAATCAAAATTTTAATTGTTTCTAAACACAAATTTTATTCATGCTAAACCGATTTTATGACAACTTCTTTACCTAATGTGTGTTTTGTTTCGCTTTGGGGTTATACATATTTAAGAAACTCGACCCCCCAAATGAAATAGTGAAATGCCGCCCCTGCCCCCGAATGAATGTTGAGTTTTTTTTTTCGACTCTGCCCCCAATGGATGCGGAATGGAAAGTGCCTAAGAACATATAGACACGTGAAATATTCATTTTGACGATTCCCGAGTTAATTACGACGAGTTTTCTCATGACGTCTGTATGTGCGTATGTATGTCGCATAACTCAAGAACGGTATGTCCTAGAAAGTTGAAATTTGGTACGTAGACTCCTAGTGGGGTCTAGTTCTGCACCTCCTTTTTTGGTTGCATTCGCGTGTTTCTAAAGGGGTCTTTTGCCCCTTTTTGGATGGAAATCAATGTTAATTTTGATGTAAACTGAAGTGATGTGATAATTTGGCAGACACTTGGCAATATATCGCCAGTCTTTTGGTCGCCAATTTTTTTCGCCAACTTGGCGACAAATTTGGCGTTTTTTTTTAAATTGGTTTTAATTTGGCCGCATTTGGTGATATTTAGAGAGTAAACTATTGAATCACATAAAATTGCCAATAATGGGAAAATGACATTAAATTGGAGTAAAAGGAAGTCATGTGATGCACACTTCAGCTCGTTTTTAAACAATTTCAGGGCTTCCAGCTGGTTTTCAGTTCGTACCTATAGAGAAAGAGGGACCTATTTTTTTAAAACAGGGACCCTAATCCTAACTTTCAATAAGTGATGGACTGATTAATCGGCAGTAATTGGTCATCGGCCAATGCTATTCGATTAATCTCCTGAACATTACTTTAAAATTGAAAATACTTTTGCTTTTTACAAGTAGCTATTCTGAGTGAATTTTAGTCGACTAATCGATGGGTTAAAAATTACTTTTGCTTAGATGAATGAATGAATTACACCTAACTAGCTCCTGTCGTAATTACGTTAGAGAATTATAACAAATTCCATAGTTAGCAGAAAAACCTGACCTTTCGAGCGATGTATAATGCTAAAATGTGCAAGTGATTTTACCCCCCCCCCCCCCCCCCGCTTCTTCTGGAGTTCATGTAAAAATTATGTCCAAAATTGAAATTAAAATAAAATAATAGTTTAAAAAACGAAAAAAAAACACGATTTAGTAGCAAAATGAACAAAAAAGTTAAAAATAATCTTTGGATGACAAGTATATAAAGTAATTGACCATACACTTAGTTTTACTGTAATAGAAAAAAAAGCGTGGGAGGCTGCCTATTTACATTTTTGCATGGATATCAAGTGGAAGAAATTTAAGAAAACTGATAAGAAGCCCCTCACGCTTTTTTTCTATTACAGTAAAATTAAGTGTTTAGTCAATTACTTTATATACTTGTCATCCAAAGATTATTTTTAACTCTTTAGTTCATTTTGAATGCTTTCTGGTAAATTCATGTGCAAACATTGTTACACTCCGCAGCTCTGATTTGTACGTTGTAAATAATTCTAATAAGTTACTGTCTATTTGTCCAAAGGAAAGTTGGACCCACAAACATATAACTTAAGCTAATAGAAGCGTATTAGTAAGAATAAACTAATAATTTATTGTTAATAAATTAATTTGATTATAGAATACTGCATTATCATCGGGTATGATGTTGCATTCCAAATTTTAAAAGAATCCAATCACTAAAAGTGGGTGAAAATTGAGTTGCAATTTTATAAATTTAATTTTGGTGTAAACGGGATTAGAACGCACGCCCAATGATTCCCAGAGGTGGACGTCAGCGAAGACCCGCGCCTTAGACCGCTCGGCCGCGAAGGCTCATAAACCGGTGGAATGTACTAACAGTAATAAGCCACTAGCTCTTAGTCCAAAGGAGAGTTACTCATAAACATACAAGTGAAGCTAATAAAAGCGTGTTGAAAAAGAATTATTTAACGAATTTTTTCGAACTGGTGTGAAAACTTTTCCATCGCGAAACCGGCATGGTAGTTCTCGAGTTTTGCACGTTTACACAGACACTTTTTGAAGACTTCATTTTATGTTATGTAGAGTTTTGCCCCAGACGCATATATAACCGCCCCTTCCCCGCAATATCATGCTCTGTTTTCGTTGAAATTTGACAGGTTAAATATAATTTGGATATATTGAGGGAAGTTTTCAGAATAAAAGTATTTTTATTTCCTACAAACTCTTAAATCCACTTTGGGTGTCATCCCCCAGGCGGGTGTATCCCATGGTCGACCCCCCAACACCCCTCTGTAGTGACGCTTTTATATACATGAAGCTTTGTCTTCTAAAAAATGAAATAAAACGCCGAGCAGCGAGCTATTGTCATTTTCTTAAGAACTTGTGACCACAAACATTTTCAAATCTTGCGAATGACATGTCATTTTTCCACACAAAAACAACGAAAAAGTGCGCGATATTTGGCACTAGATGAATAATCTTAGCTGACACATTTATTTACGTGTGGGAAAGATTTATCGCGGTATTAATGTGGCAAATAACGGGGAGACTTGTGTCAAAAGATGGATGGTTTCTTTCAAAAAGCAAACAAAACTGTATGATAAAATATAAAAATGCGTGTAAAAGAGCTTATACTGTCTGAAATATGTAGATTTAAAATGAATGTTTGTTTTCGGAAATACTTTTTTAAAATAATGTATTGAACATATAAGAGGCACTGACTCTTTAAAATATTTTAAGCATCTTATGCAATCATGATTATCAGTTTTATTATAACTTTTATTATCCTTATATATTTAATAGCGAATGATCGAGTAATACTCCTGACGTCATCAACAATGAAACTCGTGCCACGACATGATAATTTGATAATATGTTTTTGGTAATGTTTGACATGCAGGGAAATGCTTTCTTTTTACAAGGTTGAACTCGATCCGGTAACTTAACTGTTTTAATGGTAAGACTAATTTTAGAAGAATGAAGAAACGAAAGTGTGGTCAACAATGAACGCTAACTACTGGAGTTTAGGGTTGATCCACTGGAGTTAGGGTTAAAATATCAACTATCAAAATATCACTAAACAGGCAACTGCTTCGTTCAAATGTAGAAGCAATTTTCACCCGTCATATCTTAACGGGCGAATTTCTAGTTTTTAAATGGGCTTAAGAAGAAACTTTTTTTTAAGCACTTTTATTATATTTGGCTTGAGTGTCACGCAGAAATCTGAGGCCTGGTTTTGCTTATATCTCTGCAACTAGATCACTTAGAGATTTCGGGATTTCACTAAATGATTTGCTTAATCTTAAGGTACAACTTAGTGCTGAAAAATTTAAATTCTAAAATAAAATTATTATTTCAGTTAGGATGGAAAACAGCAGATTTCATGTAATTTCCCCATTAAATGTTTAAATATAAAATCCTTTATTACAAATTTTGTTGCCTTACAACAGCAATATTAATAGTAATGTTAACTGCAACTATTACCCAATTTCTAAATTATTCACAGAAATACTTTTCTTGCCACTTCATTTTTGCTCTATCCTAAAAATATAAATATCAGGAGTAAGTAAGAGGAGTTGTGTGTGTGTGTAAAGAAAACAACTGACGAGCTAAAAGAAAACTAACAGCATTTTGAAAATCAGGGAAGCCCATTTAATTCTAAAACAGCTCAAAAAACGAACTCAACAGCTACTGTACTGCTGTCTTTTTCTGTCTAATGGGTCTGCTTTAAATGCTTTAGCCCAGGAGTTCTTAAACTTTTTGATTCGCGGCACCCTTTGAAGGATGATAATTTTTTTTCTTACTGCACCCTACTCTATCTGTTTACATACACATATACTGATATCATGGACACTACGTGGCACCCCTCGCCTCCTCTTTTGACACCCAAGGGTGCAGCAGAACCCAGTTTAAGAACCCCTACTTTAGCATATTGCAGTCCTGGTGCGATCGCCTTATATGACATCCAGTCTTTCATGTGCTACTTCTACCATTAAGCCGCGGATTTCAATAGCACTGGCAATTTTGGTGTCCAGAAACGCCCCAGATGGAGGCACCTGAGCCGTTTTTGATGCAAAACTGCACTAAAGATTTAATATGACGAGAGTATTCAAAACCGACGAATTCCCAAGTGATCTTTTATGCTCCGCACAGTAATGCAACATGGACGCTGACGAGTTTCTGTGCCTCGAATATCCACCGGCTGACCACTTACATTGCAGGTTGGAACCCGGGACCAAAGGGTACGAAGCCAACGCCTTACCACCACGCCCCTCAACGGACTCTTTACCATTGTATCATTTTTTAAATTTTATTAATACAATGTACAATCCAGAAACCATCTAATTTCAGAGCATGACCCCCCCCCCCCCAAATGTAAGTCAGTATCTGTCCCTGCCTTTAAGATTCCTAAAACTAAACTCATACCCAGGGGCGTGCGCAGAAATTTCGGGACCCGTCACAAATGACTTTTACGCCCCTCCCCCTCCATTTCGTTTACCCCTACGTCCCATACATATATTTCACAGGGGTGCTAACAGCTAGGCACCCCACCCCCTCTTCAAATATCGCGAAGACCCCAAAAAAAGCATTAGCCCCAACCTCTAAAAAAAGGGGAAATACCCCTCAAAACAGCCCCCCACTCTCTAAAAATTGCAATGGCACAGTCTACGCCATGACCCCTCCCCTAGGTTGGCACTCCTGTATTTCATACCCCATTTTTAAAATCTCGGGCCCCTTGAGACGCCGGCCCGGGCCAACAGGTGTCCCTTCTCTCTCTCTCCCCCCCCCCCCCTTCTGTGCATGCCCCTGCTCATACCTTTACGTTCTAATTATAATTGAAAGAACGTTACTTAAACTTCACTGGGATATATTTATTTATAAAAGCCATTGTGTCTTCTTAAAACACAAAGAATGCTTTTATGCATGGAAATTCACACCGATTCTTTTGTTGAATTAGAAGAACGACTTTTTATCAAGTTTACTATTTAAATTTCCATTAAAGGATTAAAATGTAGAATTTTTTGATAAATTCAAAGAATCGAAGACTTTTTACTTGTAAAAGAAAAAGTAAATATTTATGCTGCATTTCTAAGAATTTAAGAAAATGTTGCACAATAGAACTCAGTACTTCATCCGAATTTGTGAACAATAATGACTCAAATTTACAGAAGCATGTAGCGTCAGTTGGAATGAGTAGAAACATGGGGTTGATGGAGACAATATGTTTTGCCCATGGAGTAACATTAGATCTAGAGCGAGTCTTAAGGTTATTTTTTGGCTGTAGTGATTAAAACGGGTTTGACCACTACCACCTAGCAATACAACGGTTTCGTTTTCAGTCAAACGCGCAAAATTCGTAAGTAAAACATATATTTTAGTTTCACCATGCTGGCATAGTGGTGTAGTGGTTAAGCGTTGGCCGCGTACGCCCAAAGAGGGAGGTCTTCAATCGCTGAATTTTCAAGATGCGGAAAACCAACAGCGTCCATGCCGTTTGATTATGCGGCATGTAAAAGTTCCCTCGAATACTCACGTGACTTTAAGTACTCTTGGCAAAATTAAAGTCCTAGTGTAGTTTCGTGCAGTTAAATGGAACCCAGGTGTCTCCATATGGTGGGTAAACTGGGTATCAAAATTCTCGCGGTTATGTCATTAACCGGCTGTAGAGCCACACGAAAGGCTGGATGCAATTCGGGGGATCACACTATGTCTACAAATAGTAAGAGACTTTAACACAGCTTCAATAGAAATTTAAAAAAAAAAAATTTCACCGTGATGTTGACGCTCCGACTTCCAACCCCCCCCCCCCCTTCCCCCAAGTTTAACTACAACTTTCTCCTCATGCTAACAACCAGTTTCTAACTTATTTAAAATAGATTTAATAGCATCTGAAGTAAGTATTTCCTTAGTTACTGCAACTACAGAGTTTCAATTTGTTTGTACGAGTACAATATCTTAAAAGACAGTAAAGAGTATTTTACCAAAGGGCAACACGACGCTTTAAAGGTTAAATTGCAAACTCTTGAATCAAAAACGTTTTATTGCTTTCAGCCAATACCGAAAATATCGGTATTTTACCTCAACAGATGCCGGTATTAAAAATGGCAAAATCGCTCGACCACTACTTTCGTCCAATGTCTTATCATTGACGATCTCCCCCCCCCCCCCAATTGAAAAAGTCTCCTCCTCCTTAACTTTGTCCTGGACCACGTGTCTACTTAACAATTCTCATTGCTATTTGGACAATTGAAATATTTTTAGGATGTTCTATGTCTTTGTTCGATATGCAAAAGAATACGTTTCCTTTTCTGCGGCATTTATTGAAGAATTTTTGATTTCAAAAAAATGTGTCGTTCTCTTAATTTGAATGTTGTTGCTCTATATGTCGGCTCTAGCTTCATGTTTTCTTATGAATATAATAATTAGTAGACTAATAATAAATAAAAGTAAACTGAAGGTGTGAAATTCAAATAATTTCTAGCAAAGATATGTTGATTCAAGAATATTAAATCTAAAAATGGACTCCTTTCATTAAGTCTGTATATGTGAAATACGAACAACCAGTATGCTTAACATTCACATAAAAAGTATCGTCACGTCTTCATAACAAATAAGTAAACAAAGGGAATTTATATAAATGAAGTCTTGTTTGTTGTCCCTCACAAAACGTGCTTAATATTATTTATTATTTACTCTTTATTTATTTTTCCCCTCAATAAAATAGGAGTCACATTTGAACGTAATTTGTAATAAAACGACTCCGCAGAAATATTAAATAGCGTCATATAGTCGAAGCTTCAAAAAAAAAAAAAAAAAAGTTCTGTCTAGAACTAGACGAGCGTACTTTCCCGTATACCCATACTACTTTCTAGTACCTGATCAATATTCTCAAAAATAGCTAAAGTGGCAAATTTTTTCAAACATATTTTTAAAACACTTTAAGCTGATTTCTAGGAATAAAATATTCCTCACTCATCTAAAAAAATTAGATGCGTAAAAAAAAAGAAAAAAAAAACGAACAAATAAAATAGCAGCAACCTTTACACAAAGCAGCTAATACACTTTTTTCCATTAAAAAAAATCTTTAACAGCTTTCAAAACGAAAAAATAATAATTAAAATTAATAAGCTCATTAAAATAAATACATCATATCAAAAACAATCGTCTTTTTCCCCTGTTGCCAAAAACATTTTTTTTAAATAAATTAATGCACTTACCAAAACAAAACAAAACAAAAAAAAACAATAAAATGTCAACTTAAAGAAATAATTTTCATTGTCAAAAAAAAAAAAAATCATCTGCGCATATCTTTATGTAGAAACATAAATGACTTCGAGTTTATTCGCCAAAAACTGAGTACCTAAATTGAAACTTTAGCGTAAAAATAAAAACAAGTCTTATCAACAATAATTATTTCACAGTTAAAACCATTGCTGTGGAGTCGGAGTCGAAGTCAATCTCATTTTGAGATAAAGGAGTCGGAGTCGAATATTTAAGAATCGGAGTCAGTCATTTGTCCTCCGTGTATAAATTTTTGCCAAAGCTACGAAGTCAGAGTCGAAGTCGGGGAGTCGGAGTCCGATTAATTGTCGGGCACAGGAGTCGGAGTCGGAGTCGAGTGCGCCTAAATTCTCGGAGTGGATGAACTCTGGAGTTTGGCGTCAAGGGTTATTTCCAACAAAAATTGTTTGAAGTAAATCCGCCTTCAAGTACAGAATCTACATTGACTTTCAGTTTCCCCGTAGGCGCTATTGTTAAGGGATTTGAACTGTTCAAAATTGAACGGAAAATTGTTCAAATCAAAAAGATGTTTTACATACAAGTTTTTCATCAAAAGCTTTTTCCTACAAAGTTTGTTTGTAGCAAATTCGCCTCACAGTTCGGAATTGCCTTGAATTTCCCCGTAGACGCTAATGTTAAGTTTTTTTGAACTGTTTAAAACTGAACAAAAAATAGTTCAAATCACAAAGTAAAATATGGGAATGAGGTGTCCTCGCCGAGATCTTTCGAACAAAAAAAAGTTTTTTCAAATCGGACTATTCATTTAAAAGTTATTAGGGGGGGGGGCAGACAGACAGACCGACAGATCGACGGACCGACAGACATTTTTCCCCATCACAATACCCTACTTTCCAATTTTTAATTTTTCGATATTTATTTTATTATTTTAATTATTTTTGACATTTTTTTGTTTTTCGCGATAATTTTAAGATGCATTGAGCCTTCTTTCATGCTTTTTTCTTCTTTTTCTGACTTTTACTGGGAAAGTAGGCTAAAAAGGAGAAAAAAGAAAGATTGTAAAGTTAATCTTTTCAGCTTTAACTGAAGTTAATTTTGCTTCAATTGCGAAATTTGTTTTAAATGTGAAAATATTAAATGTTTTAATGAAATGTTAACTCCGTTCTTCGTTTGATCCTCATATTAATTCTAAAGCATTGTATAAGTAAAGCCTCCGTTTTGGTTTTAAACAAAACCTTCATATTATAAATAACCAACATTAAACTTTTAATATACAGTGGAATCTCGGTTAAAACTAAAATGATCAGGACCGTAAATGGAAATTTTCGGATAAAAGAGGCATATAAAAATGAAAGTGTTCGTTTCAAAGCTAGAATTTTGAAAAAAAAAAAAAACCATTGGGGATTCCTTGAACCCCATTCCTTCCCCTAATGAAGCAAAGATAGCCAACAATCAAACCAAAGATGGCGTTTGTAAGATTAAAATTTCGAATATTTTCCGGGGTTAGGTTTCAGGGCCGCTGAGAGTCAAGGCGGGTCCCAGGTCATGTATGATGAATATTGTATGATGAAAAATTAGATAAAGATGTTTGGAAAAAAATGTAATAACTAAAAAAGTCAAATCAAGTAGCCGAACACCGGTTTGGCTAATCCTTTTGATTTTTTTTTTCTAGCCAAGTTTTATGAAAAATAGCCAAATTGGCTATAGTAGCCAAATTTGGCGACCCTGCTTTGAACGTTTTGTACTGAACCTCTATTGTGGCCTTGATGTACTTGCTTTTTGTAATCTTTTGTTAATTTGTGTTTTGTTTGAGGTGTATTTTTAATCATGCGTTAAATTTAAATCAAAGAAGATCAAGAAATCGAAAAATCATGAATGAAATTCTCTCGAAACGTTTCGTTGCTTATTTACAATTATCTGCACCGAAAATTTTGTACCAAAACCAGTTTTTTATAAAAGATGAGAATGAAATTTAAAAAGTAATGTGTTAAATGATGTAGATAATTCATTTACAAAATTTTTTTTTACTCAGCAGCTTTGTTGTTGGTTAAGCCGATTAATCATTTCCTGCATGCAATTTTACGTAAAACTTGTTAGCGTAATAAACATTCTTATACAATGTTATATGTAAAAAAGAAGAGTTTGTCCTAGAAGTGTTGTTTAAAGAGTATTCTAAAAAGAAAAGAAGAAAAAAGCAGTTGCTATTTACAATTTAAAAAAATCTGAGCATGAAGAAATATAAAATCTCATTTTAACTTCAAACAGGTGCAAATTTTGTGTTGCGACTAATGTCCCGTTTAGAGATTGAAATTTGTGTTGACAAATAAGATTTGTGTCAAGACTTGTTCCCCCCAGAGCCTCTGTCCATGGAAGGGAAAACACATCATTTATGATGCTTCAACAAATAGAATGAACTCTTCATAAAGTTTTTTTGTTCTTTTATTTCATAGCATTTGGAATAAATTTCCGTGACAGTTTTTATATATAAAAAAAAAAACCTTGTGTGGTTTGTTCAGTAAAAATCTCATTCCATATTTCATACTTGCTAAACGAAATTGAATGGGAATGCTTCACCATGTTTCAAAACGGTCTGTTTTATAAACTTATTTTGACTATAACAATTTAAACGAGCTGATGTGTGCATCACATGACTTCCTTTTACGCCAATTTAATGGTAATAGTGCCTTGGAGTAAGCAAAGAAACTTTAAACATCTTTACCCCAAATTTGTTGTGAACTGAAGCAAAAAAAAACGTTTTAAACAGATTAATTTTCCCAATACTGGACATTTTAATTTGATTCAATGGTTAACTCTCTAAATATCACCAATAGTGGCCAAAGTAAAATCAGACTTAAAAATAAAAAAAATCGCCAAATTTGTCGCTAAGTTTTCGAGAAAAACTTGGCGACCAAAAGTTGGCGATATGTCGCCAAATTATAACACCACTTGATCTTGCATTGAAATTAACAATGATTTCCCCCAAAAAAGTGTGAAAGACCCCTTTGGAACATCCGAATACAACCGAAAGGGAAAGTGCGCAATTAGACCCCTTCAGGAATCTACGTACCAAATTTCAACTTTCTAGGACATACGTTTTTGAGTCATGCGAGATACCTATGCACATACATACATACAGACGTCACGAGAAAACTCGTTTAATTGATTCGTGGATCGTCAAAATGGATATTTCGGGTGTCTAAATGTTCTTAGGCATATATGCACGTGTGGTCTGATCGAAAAAAAATTCAATATTCATTCGGGGGCGAGCAAAATGGAAATTAAGGCCGATTTTTGGGTGAAAAATTTTTCACCCATTTTTTTCTTCCTATACTTCGTAAAAGGAAGTAAAAATGTCAGTTTGTTAACTGAAGTTTAAAAGTTATAAAAAGTATTAGTTTTGCGAACAGCATATTAAGATATCGACTCTTGCGGCTATGCTTTTAAAGAAATCAGCGTAATTGTAAACCACTAACCAGTTTCCGAAAACAAAAATCTATTATCTGTATTAGTTGCAATTAAAATCTCATAATATATTATTACATGGTAAATTTCCTTTAATGTTCAGGAGTTTACATAGGTTTTCATCAGAAAATCAGTGAAAATGAATATTTGACGCACATTGATAACAATGATTGAATTTTTGAAAGAAAAAAAAATCCAAAGAAGTTTAATTTTGAACTTTTACTTATAAAATTTCTCTTTTCTGAGCATTGACAAGAAATTTTACACACACTTTTTTTTTAAGCCTGGTCGCTGAACATGCGTCACTTGGAGGGGAACATATGTCATTTTTTGGGGAATGTTGTATTTCCCTCGCATTGCTAAATATTTTACATTGCTCTGAGATGAAAGTTAATCTGAAATGATACTTCAATTCTGGGACCCGTCACAAATGACTTTTCCGGGTCTCCGTCCATGTTGTTAACCCCTATATTTCACGCTTAGTTTTAAAAATGTTGGGCCACTTTCAGGCTCAAGGACACCCATATGCAAAATTTTAAGGGGGGGCTCAAAAAATTTCCCCATGATTTAGCAGATATTTTTCCCTTGGAAACCAATTTCAGTACAGATTAGAGATATTAAAATTTGACATTTTTAATAACTTATTCATAAATGGCTGGAAAAGAAATTTTTATATTTTTTACAAAAAAAAAATCACTAAAAGCGTGGAAATTCACATTTCTAAGGTGGGGCTTGAGCCCCCATTTGCCCTCCTATATGGACACCCTTGTTCAGGCTCGGGCGCGGGCCAAGAGGGGGCCTTTCTCTGTCTCTCCCCCCCCCCCCACCCCCCCCCCCCCCCCCCGTACACGCCTCTGTTTTAATTCGAACTCAAGTTCTTTTTCTTTAAGGATATGCTTTTGATTTCTAAAGTAGCAAAAATTGGGAAACCGTTTTTAAATGATGTAAACAAAACACAAAGTTTCGAAAGCTCTTCCAAAACATCATTATGGTCTGTCATCGTAGGGCGTCTGTTTTTTCATGTCCAACTGTCTGGGAAGAAAAACTATTTACGAGAAGTCTGAGAAATTGTGAAACATTTCTTTCCTAAGCTGGAGGCCGAAGTGTGACAAAATTGAAACACGGAAATGATTTCTATAAGTTATGTTGCTTCTCCCTCACAGTCTCAAAAAGAGACCCCCCCCCCTCTTTTGGGGTCTGTTACGAAAATGATTTTGACGGGGGCTATGAACATGAAACCTTTTTATCGCATTCCATGCAATAATTGAATTGAATACTTTAGAAAATGCGTAAGTCCTATTGATTGTAATGGGATTTACTCTTTCTAAAATCGTCGATTCAACTGAATTTCATGTAATAATTTTGGGTTCAGAGTATCCATGGTTGAGAAAAACTTCAATAGAAGCTTTTTAAGTGTAAAATAGATATTAACGCCTCGACTAATTAATTTATTTATTTAAACAACTGGAAAATCGCCGTCAAGATATGACGGGTTAAAATTGCTTCTACATTTGAACGAAGCCATTGCCTGTTTGGTGACATTTTGATGGTTGAAATTGTAACCCTGACTCCAGTAGATTAATCCTAAACTCCAGTAGGTAGCGTTCATTGTTGACTATTATTTCGTTTCTTCATTCACCTGAAATGACTGTTTTGTTACCGGATTGAGTACAGCCTTGTCGCAAGGAAGCCTTTCCCTGCATGTTAAACATTACCAAAACATAATATCAAATTATCGTGCCGTGGCGCGAGTTTCATTGTTGAAACTCTCGGGTTACTCGATCATTGGTTATTATATATACAGTAAAACCTCGCTACAACGCTATCCGGTACAACGATAATCCCTCTACTACGATAAAATTTCGTGTTCCCGGTGAACTCGCATAGGAATTAATGTTATCCTCCTCTCAATATTGCGATATTCTCTACAACAATAAACCCTTGTAAAACGATTTTTTAAATTTTCAACCCCCCTTTATTACGATAATTTGGTTTTCAAATAATGAAAAATATTCCATTTTATCAACTTTTGTCTTTTTTTTTTTTTTTTTTTTTTTCATTTTCTCTGACAAGAGAAGACTTACTGCTTATTATGTACTAGTGCTGGGCGATGTTGCAGATTTTAACATCGCGATACATCGCGAGTAAACATCGCGATATTCCGATACATCGCGATATTTCGATGTATTTTCTTTTCATTAAATCAAGGGTGTCCACCAAGGGGGAGGGGGTGGGGTAAGGCGCAAGGTCTGCAAAAGCATGAGCCACATAAAAACACAGAAGATTCATTTTAATTTCATATTTTGGAAGACATTCCCCATTTCAAACAATGACCCCAGTCCACTGCGCATTTTTTGTGCGGGGGGGGGGAGTCAGAGAAGGGGTTTGACTTAAAGAAAGAAGTAGCAAGGTCAAGGTGAAGGGGAAACGTTTTGATTAGAAGATTCAGAGTCTTGGTTGTTTCTTTTCTTTTTTCTTTTGAGTGGAGAAGGAAAAACTAAAAAAAGGGAAGGACTAAAAAGTTTGTGTCCTAGAATTTCGGGGGGTATTTGTCCCGACGGTCCCCACCCTGTATACGGCCCTGCCATCGACATAATATCACGATGCTTCGCCATTGGCTGCGAGAAGCGATGCTTCGACTTCAGTCACCAAGTCATCATAAACCGCGATGTATTCTCAAAGACAGTTCTTTCGACGCATCGTGACGCATCGCGGTGTATCAGCGAGTAGTCTCGCCGAGTCATCCGCGATGTATCTGCGAAGGCAGTTCTTCCTACGCATCGTGATGCATCGCGGTGTATCAGCGAGTAGTCTCGCCGAGTCATTCGCGATGTATCTGCGAAGGCAGTTCTTCCGATGCATCGTGATGCATCGCGGTGTATCAGCGAGCCGGGGAGAATCGCGAAGGCCCCAAGCGTGCGCAATCTCGCCGAATCATTATGAGGCCGTTCTTCCTTCCGACGCATCGCGGTGTTTCAACGAACGCGGTCTTTCGCAAGCATCGTGGTTCGCTCAGACGTTCTGATGCCGTTGGAAACATCGCGACGCATCACGATGTATCGTGATACATCGCGTTTCACCGGGAATCGCGGTGTATCGGAAGAACAGTAAATATAAACACCGGCGTGGCGATGATTGCTTGACACCGGTGTTTTGCGATGTATCGATGTATCGCCAAGCCCTAGTCTGAAGAATGTTCGCTGCGTCACCTCTCAGGGATGCTGCAAGATGGCAGGCCTTGGTAGCAGAGTCCCATCCGTTCGTTTCCGCCACTATCATGAATTGGGTCTTGTATACCTGCCACGAACTTTTCCCATCAAATGTGGCCAGTTTAATGGACGGTCGAGCAACCGATGCTGCTTTCCGCGGTCGCCAATCTCCTTTCCATGTCTTTAATTATTTCTTCCTTAAATGAGGTAAATTTCTTGTCTTCTTCTTCCAACTTATTTTCCACATTGGCGATACGCTCTTCCACAGTATCAAATTTTTCTTCCAGAGCATCGACTTTATCTGCCATGGCGGTTAGTTGATTCTCCATCATGGTTTTCATCGACGTTAAGTCACTTTTCATTTCATCTTGACTTGTAGTAATTTTAGTAGTTAAATCATTATTTAACTGTTCTTGGTTAGTCGCTAATTCATTTTTTAATTGTTCTTGATTTGCAGTAAAACTTGCAGTCAAATCACTTTTTAATTGGTCTTGATTAGCCGCCATATCATTTTTCAATTGTTCTTGATTAGCCGCCATATCATTCTTCACAGAGGTGATTGCGTCAAGAAGTTGTTTTAATTGTTCATCCATTGCGCGGGTAATCACCATAAAAACAAAGTCCAAATTTAAAAAGTCTTTATGAAAAAAAAATGTCCAAAGTCACACTTACTGCAAGAAAGTCCTGAAGTAGCCCCACGTTGGGCGCCAAATTGTAACTGATTCGGTGCGACTTCCACTTTCTTGAAATAAAGACACAGTTCTTGATAAAAACACAGGAAATTTATTTACACTATGTACAGGAAAGATCTTCAACAACTGCTAAATTATTCATCAGCAATTAAGCAATTATCACACAACACCGTAAACTCAACGTTTACACACGTATTTACTTCCAAATACGAAAACAACACAGCGAAATGCCTCGCTATAAACAGAGCAAATACACACTCTCAGTTCGAAATCCTCAATCGAAACTAACTGTTTATCCATCGCTAACGGCTTATATAGACACCGAAAAGAAATTTCTCAAATATTCCACACGCTTCTGTGAAGTAGTAGACCGTTATCAAATTTTATCAATGAACGAAAAGGAAATAGGGGTCGTATATTTTAGCCATATGAAAAGGGGTTGTATATTCATTACGGGAAACTATTTACAGGTTACGTTCCTACAATAATTACTATTTACATGATTTGTAACAATAGGATGTCGTCAAACTTTGCCCGTTGGCAAAAGCCATTAGTATCAAAATTATCTCTGGTATAACTTTAAAAAGTGTTGTAAATATAGAACGAACTTGGAGTTGTTTGGGGATTTGCGTAAGAGATTTAAGTTTTCACAGGGATTTTTTTCTTTCTAGATTTAATACTTACATCTTGCTATCGTGCGATATGGAATGAGTCAAAATCAAATTTTACATTTGGTGCCCCCCAAATGTTGGCGCCCTGGGCCCGTACCCCATGTGCCTATGCCTTAATCTGGCTCTGATGAGACCCCCATCAGATTTGTTGCTTTTATGGGATACAAGGATAAAAAAAAAAGAAAACAAATCTGCTTAGTTCGAATTACTTACATCGATACATCACAAAGTTTTAAACTTTATGCGTTGATGAAAAGGTTCCTTGTAACTTTGAAACACCAGTTGGAAAATTAGTTTATATGCTCGAGCGTCACAGTGCTATTTCTCACTCATTCAAGACAAAACTTGTATTTAAAATATCTTTAATATTGAGGAAATTAACACAAATCAATCTTCCTGAAAACGCTGAAAATTATTTTTAAAACATTCTTGCCACATGATTCACTTAAAAAATCAGTATAGATAGATTTAAATCAATATAGAAACTTTTTTTATGTGACTTTTTGTTGACTATATTCATTAAACAGTGCCCGCACGTGGCATAGAAAGAGAATCTCCTTTTCTCATTTAAATACATTATATTCTCTAATTTCAAGAAAGTTTTCCATTTTAGAAATTGCCTTCAAGCATGAAAATTGAAAAGAAACAATTTCTTCGAAGCTGAGGAACATAATTTTTTCAACTATTTAATACAATGAGTGTTTCTGTTATATTGGCATACAATATTCAGCTTGATTATTTTCATTTCTGTAGCTATCTTATACTAATTAATCAAAAGTTTCACTTCTCACTAGTCGTTATTATATTTTTCTCTAAATAATTATCTGTAGTTATATTTTTATTAATTCACCAAAAACGGGGCTTTTGGTTGAAAAATTAAATATGATATATGTTATTCAGTACATTAACTATGGAAGTCAAATTTTCCTTTATTTTCAATTGTTGTCTGCAGATAGAGTTTACAACGTGCACTGCAGTTTCCATTAAAAGCATTTAAAAATTTACATAGAATTTTGAGCTCTCAAAATTGCTTAATTATCTCACTTCGATCTAATCTTACACGTTTCAAATACCGTGTGGCTTCCCTTGTTTTTGTCATTCGTTAGAAAAACACATGACACTTTTTAATTTCGTTAAATATCAGATTCAAAAAAAAAAAAAAAAAATCACACAGCTTTGATTTTTATCTCAAAATTCAACTAAGATTCAGCCCTATTTTTAGCCGACTTTGAAAAAGAGGCGGTCCCCAAAATGGATCTTAATCATTAACTTATAAATCCAAAATTGATCCGTATTACATTTATTCAACTCTGTTTTTTATGTAGAAGTAAATATATGTACCAAGAGGCTTTCAGTAAATTTCATAGATGTAATTGTTTTGTTTTATGTTTTCAATTTTCCATCATATAGATTTAAATGTTAGTAGACATGTCATGAACGAATGCTTTTACAAAAAAAAATGTTTCATACTAAAAATTTACGTTCTTCATCAAGTAAGACCCATTTATCCCCTTTTACATATGCCTACTTTCAATTGAACTACTAGGTGGGTGACCCACTTGCCCTTTCTTATGGAGTAAGTGGGACACCCATCTGATTTTTAAATAATCTAGTAGTTTAATTCCTAATCACAAAATCGTCGGGGAATTGGAGTGGGGGTACCTTCTGAAAAGTGGGGATTGTTTGTTAAACAATCTTAAACTTCAGTTTTTCTCTCAATATTTTCAAGACAAAACTATCAACATATTGTATTTTTAATGCAGAACTTAAACACACATCTTGTATCAAACTTGATAGCTTTTATCTTCGGATAAAATTTGACAGGACTTACATCCCTTCGCGTTCCGGAATTCGTTCACCTCCAATCAATTTCTCTGACGAACAAAGTGTACCGAAAAGTACCAACAGAGAAATTGATGAATTTAAATATGACACCAAGTCCCCCTGCTGGAACCATTCGGGTTGATTCTTCTGTTCTTGCCCTTTTCCAGCTCATCACAAATATAAATACTTATTCAAAATAGGTTACTGATTTTATTTTTACAGTGTGCGCAAAATGCATTATATATTTTATTTATTAAAACATTGAACTCTATTACATGATTATTCCATTTCATATATACGAGAATACCCCCCCCCCCACCACCATAAGAGTGATGGTGCACCCATAAAATGCTATGAAGCGCTCACCCCCCCTTGAAAAAGCAACATCATATACATTATAAATCAAAGTATCATATACATTATAAATCAAAGTATCATATAAATTATAAGTCAAATACTTTAATATGGTGTAAAAATACAAAATTATTTTATTAAGTCTTTTTTTTTTTGCTTTTGGTAAAATTGAGGCTCGTAAAACGAAAAAAATGAAGACACTTTTAAATACATATATGTATCTATTTGTTAAATAAATTAATACACATTTAACTAATTTAAAGCGTTTCGCTAATGCAAATATTTAAAGAGATATTGTCATTTAGATAATACTGAAGCACTATGTTCCTAATTACAAGAGATAGTTTTTTTTTTTACTTCATACAATCTAGCTACACTGTTTACAAGAGAATGAAAACATGCAACCTGAAAGACGAACTATCAAACCTGACAATTTGCATATTATAACATTTAATTCATAATGCTTGATACATAAATGTTCAGCCAAATATTAACCGAGATTGACACATAAAAACAAAGTACACAATAACACTTATTTAAATTTTTTTATAATCTTCAATTCATAAATTTTACAGAATAAAACTAGACACACTTGCACTTTAAATATGTGTTCTATGTAATGTAAAATATTTTCAAATTGCAATAGTTCACTACGAAAAAAAAATTTTGAAAAAAAAAATAGAACCGACTTCAAAATTGCTCTAAAAAGTGAAAAATAATTTTATTCTTTAAACACCATCGATAATACTTTTAAACATAATTTTTGAAGTTGGCGCAAAAACGATCGATAAAACCATTCACAGCCATAACTCAACTACAAGTATAAATTTAACCACGTCCAGTTTCTTCACTACCACATGCATTACGCATTGATGACAGCATATTTGAGTAACGATATAAATGTTTCGTTCCTAAGTTTGGATGATTTTTTGATAAAAATATGAACGAAGCATGGTTACAATGGATTTTACTTTTTGTTTTTGCGCCAACTTCAAAAATTATGTTTAAAAGTATTATCGATGGTGTTTAAAGAATAAAATTATTTTTCACTTTTTAGAGCAATTTTGAAGTCGGTTCTATTTTTTTTTTCAAAATTTTTTTATTTCATTCTTTTTAGTGTAAATGTAGATATTTCAGTAAAAGTAAGAAGTTACCTAGTAAGAAGTGCGGCTCTATATCACTGTATTGCTTTAGAAAAGCCTTTATTCAAAATTATCATTACAATTACTATTAATGTTACAGTTATATGGCACCAAACTTTTATAACAATGAGTTTCATATTGTCGCGTAGATGAAGATAGCTAAGACAATGTGAAAGCCAAATGAAGCGAATACTCGTTAGTCTCAACTCGAGATCTTTATTCAGAACCACGAATGAACGTTACATCTCCTTATATACAACTTGAAAAAGTGCTGGAACTTTCCAGACTTGAAAAGATACAGAAATTAATAGAACATTCGAGAAAATACGGAAAACAGTAGAAACGAAATTTTAGTAAAATTCACTTTGTCCTAGTCGGGATTTGAACCCAGGTTGCTCGTGTGGGAGACGAGAACTCTACCACTGAGCCACCGTTATCCACGGATAAAAAGTGCGAACTTTGCTACAATATCATTTTAATCATTTAATAGGGAAATTTACTGTTTTTTGCCCATAACTTTTTTTCTAAAGAACAAATATGGTCAAACAAAGTAATGGGACCTAAGTTGAGCCATCCTCTATCCATTAAAAAAAGAATCATCAAAATCGGTTCACTAGGTGAGACGCTATGAGTGGACAAACAAAAAAAAAAACATACATACGGTATGAACTGATAACCGCCTCCTTTTTGAAGTCGGTTAAAAAGTTTAATCGCTAAGAATACGTATAGCCAAGGCTGCCAACTGCTACGAAAAAATCGTAGTTTCTACGAGTTACAGTTTTAAACTACGACGCTACGAAAGCGGGTCCAAAAATTACGATTTTCTGTTTTTTCAATTTATTATCCCAAAAGGAAAAAAAAAAAACAGCATGGAAACTAAACCGGTAAGTTCAGAAAATCAAACTTCTACACGTGTGCTGACGGTCTCAGCGCAACAATCATCGCTCTTCGAAAGCTGCATGGTGTAAAGATGGATTGGTTTTTAGATCGCGACGCTGCACACTGGTTCAAGGGCGGAAAAAATAGCCATTTTTAAGTTTTAAGATAAAAAATATTTCATGCCGTAATTACTTAGCCCTTGAGTTGTAGTAACTTACTCCATGAGAGTTTTTTGAAAAAAAATTCGTTTTTACAAAAATAAGCCAAGATTGTTGAACAATAATGTTTTCACTTTTTTCGGACGTACGCCTTATACTTCAGTTTTAATTCATTCGTTCAATAAGGAGGGCTAAAATTTAATAAAAGTCATTTCTGATTGGTTTTTCACACTTATAGAATGCATATTACATAGTAGTTAAAAATTAAAAATTCATGAAAATTGAAAACTACCTGAAATAAAAAAACATTATTTTCTAAAAAGTATAATGAAAAATATTGTGGAATATACTTTTATCGGCGGCTTCCGGTGGACTATAGTTTAATCCTCCCTGTAAATAAACAACAACATTTTAGCGGCGACCACCTGCGACTGCAGCCGCAGCAGATGTTTTGTTTTATTTTCGCTATTTACAAACACCAATACAGTAAGAAAGAAAATAACCCGTAACGTTATGACGGGGCTAAATTGCTTTTTTATCAAGGAAATTGGTCATCAAACATGCTCCAGACTAACATATGTCACAGTTTCACTACTTTGCAGGAGAGCCTAAAAACGTTTGTTTTTAGGTTCTCCTACGCCTTAGTTTGTTTACTGTTTCCGAAAGTTGGAGCTCTTGAAGCATTCACCAATAAATATAGAGGCTTTTTTTAAACAGATTTACGTTGTTATGGCTTAATGCGGACATTATTCTACATGCAATGCAGTAGTAATCTGAAAATAAGAGTTTTCGGACCCGTTTAGTATGGCTTTAAAGAAGATACATGTGAGAAAGAAATTTTTAAAACTCATACAGAATTCTATATAAAAAGTTTTAAAACTTTTCATAAAACAATGAAATTAGAAAATCCTCAAACGTTTGAAATATCTGATTTCCTTTGCGAAATCATTCTAGTATAAAGCTGTTCTCAGTTTGTCAACATTGCAGAAAATATTGTTCAAGGTTATCAATTGCAATAAATAAACCTTTCGTATGGCATACAACTGATTTAATTTATATTTTTCGCTAAACCCAGAAATGAATTTGAACTATACAGAAACCCCGATTTCATGTTTCTCAGTGGACTGAATCAAACATAAAATACATAAAATATGGGAAAACGTCAATTCAAATGAGTAGCCTAATATCAAAGACGGACAAACGCCTTTACACTTTTTTTTCAGGACAGCTGATTTTCTGTAGCATTGCTCCAACATTGTTAAATAACTTGAAAACTTAATAAATGGTAGATATGAGCATTTTAAAACAAACTAGCCTTAATTCGAGCAATTCCCCATTTTAAACTATAAAAAACTTGACCTCGAAAAATGCTATGTCCGGTTTTGATCCGAAAAATGTCTTTTGTCCTTTTTTGAAACTCATTTTTGAGTTCGAAGCCCATTTTCTCATCTGTTTTTGGTCTAGTGAACAAGGCTTAGGGCAAGGCTTAAAAACAAAACTTTTGCTCATTAAAAAATATTTATTAAATCTATAAATAGATTTTCAAACAAATGCTTTATCAAAAGGAACTTAAAAAGTTTTAAAAAAAAATTACAACGATTTTTATTTTGATAAATTTATCAAAATAAAAATCTTAATAATTTTGTTTTTTTGTCATCTCATAAAACGTTTAATAACACAATGTCATCGCTTTCATCAGGTTCATCGTTAAAACATTCACAGTCTTCTTCGTCTGAATCTTCAGCACTTTGGGTAAGAACATCTTTGTAAAAATCAAGTGATGGCAAAGTTTTCCAGTTGATACCGAAATGTTTGTTAAGTAAGTTGTCGACGTCCTTTAATTTGGCCTTATTTACCTTTGTTCCCAATGGTATTTCTTTCGGGTTAACTTGGGAAATGCTTTTACCTCTCTTGCTGATAATTTTCGCTATTCCTGTGCTGGTGTTGTAAGCAAGTTCACCACTAACCAAAATATTGTTTTTTTTTTGGATTTTTTCAGAATAAATCTTTTGCATTTTTTAATTTGAAAATGCAGTTGTCCAGCGGTCTTCATATAAGAATTTGCTTCTTGCTTCCAGTCGTAGGCTTTCCAATCTTTACCTATTTCTTTCACGTTTCCGAACTTTTCAAACACTTCGTGGTATTCTGTCTTTTGTATTATCGTTTTCATGTTTCTTAAATCCCTTTCGATAAGCCCAAACACTCTATCCGCTGGCATATATGAATGCCCAGTTACGGGAAAGATTATTTTAATGTACTTCACGGTGGGTGGAGCTTTCTTCTGTAGCGATGAAGCACACATAGTGATTACATTTATGTTTTTATTTTGCCCAGGGCATCCATCTGCAACAAAACGAACGTTTGTTTGATTTCCAATTTTTAATTGGAGTTCGTTATATATGGCTGATGCCACCTCATTTGAGGATTTCTTAGCCTCATTTTCGGTTCAAGTGTACAGAGACACATTCTCAGTGTTCAGCTTGCTAGAAGATTCCCCACAAACAACAGCTAAATTGTAGCAATACAACTGCCTCGAATAATACGCAGTCTGGTCACTTACTTTTGGAAGAACCAAATTCTTTTGACAGTCGAAACTAAGTAATAAACAATCAGTAGCTTTGTTTTTTAATTTTTGAAAAAAACCTTTAGCCTGGGCTTTGTGCAACGCTTTCTTTACCTTAAGGTCGTTGAGCACAGTACGGTCTTTTTCAATTTTGATGCGTTCTGTGAGTTCTATGCAAGTACTACACTCATCCGTAGCAGGAGTGCCGAAGCCAATGTTAAATCGCGTGCAAAACAGCTTCCGGAAGTAGCTTTGTTTTACTTTTAATTCTTCGGAAGCTTGAGCGTTGTAGTACTTCCAAAGCTTTGCGATATTAAGATCACTTGATAAATAAACTCGGCTGCTTCTTTCCCTACTATAATGAGATTCGACGCTTTTAAATCTCCTTATAAAATTTAGAACACCCTCTTGTTTCGTGGCAAAAATATTTTCTTTTCTTGAGCCACCTCTTGTTTCGATAGGGACGTCAGCCCCGCTGCTTTTAAATCTCTGAAATACTCCAATTACTCGATGTTTGGTGATTTGAAGGGTAGATAAAAACGTTTTGCAAAATTGATATAAATAGACGATTTTAACTCACTTAGAGCCCGCTTGGCCTCCTCCCTTGTCTTTTGATTCATATTACACTTGGATTGAAGGGCTGAATCGATCAAATCACACTGTTTTTCGAGAACAGCAAAAAACGCGTCATCATCGCTTTGAAAATGTGAGTTAAGTAGGTATTACCTTACAATAATCTCTTCTGGACATTCCTTTTCCATTTGCTCTCATCTCGTTTTCTTTTCCTGGAATTATTATTCGGTGTTTCAACACTTTCGTTATCCATATTGGGGTTTTTTAACAATAGCAGAAATAAAAACTCACAACAAATTCACAGCACAAAACCAACGTACCGCCATTATTGTTTACGAAGAAAATCTCCCTCCTCTAAGTCAAAACGAATCACGTGATCAAACTTTAAACTCTGATTGGTAGAAGTGCAATTGTCCACTTTTGATGTTAACTCTTCAAGCAGTTATCCGATTTTGATGCTAACACCCAACTTTGAGTATAAAAATTTATGGTAAATGTCCATTTATGAAATCAAACAAGTTAAGCATTGTGTTCCTAAACTTTCGAAGTTTCAGATTTGGCCACTACCTCAAAATCGACAAAAATGGCGTTTGTTTTGTTGACTCAAATAATAAAAAAATGTAAAATATGGGAACTGTATAGAAAGCAAAAATTTGATAAGGAAACGAAAATAATAATAAAGGTTGCTACGATGACGCTTATAAAAGGTAAAAAACGCGATATTTTACGAAAAGAACATGATTGTGCATACCAATTTAGATCATTCTAACACATTATGTTACGAATCCGAGCGTTTAAGTTGAAAATAGTCAGTAATAATGAGTCATTGAATCTAAAATAAATACAGCACTTCCAAGATTTAAATACTTTGCAAAGTTTTTTCCTGATCTTTATGATAAAGAAAATTGTCTTTCACTGTTAGTAAGCTCTTAAATGCAGTATTGAAAGAAGAGAAGAGTTGTGTTTCCTCTTCTTGTTCATCTTCATTGACGGCCGAAGGGTCCACAAGGTCGGCTACGGATGGAGCAGTAGCATTTCTGTTTTCATGGATTAACTTTCAACTGAGTGGATTATGTTTAAAATTGCACAAAAGGGAACACGTTACTTAATTTTAAAACATTTTTTCTCTTTTTTTTAACTGCCTAGGGAAAACGTAAAAATGCGGGAAATTCATAAATAACAAACTTTTCATCCGAGTTAAATTAATATTATTATTACATGGAAAAACTGGGACCTGACGATAAAAATCGTAAAACGGGGGGAAAACGTTGATTCGGGGGACGTAAAATCGGGGTTTCTCAGTGAATACGATCCGATAGCAGGAAGATAAATATTGCCATACAACAATTTTCCAGAGCATTTTTTGAGAGTGATCAATGTTGTTGAATTTTTTCCGCTTTTTTGTCGTTTTGAACCACTGTGCGCTGTCCCAGTTATTGAATCTTCAAAAGAAAAAAAAACGGAAAAACTGCCAAAAATTCCGTGAAGAATACTTTTTTTTTCATATTAATATTTTCCGTATCATATTTGAAATCTGTTAAGTATCATTGTTTTTGTTCTTTAAACTATTGACAATTTATCACTGTGTGTTGTGTGTGTGTTGTAATTTGCGGCAGCGCCCCCCTTCCCCCCCCCCAGTGCAAAATACTGCTACGATTTTGGATTCTCTAAAGTTGGCAGTTCTGCGTATAGCATTACTTTAGAAAATATTGATGAAATTTTAGTTACTGACTTATTTTATATAGGATACTAGCTGCGTGCCCGGCGTTGCACGGGCTACTTAAAAAATGGAAAAAAAGTCCAATTGATGTTTTTTTATTACTTTGACATCAGTTTCTAAAGCGCTAAGGAGTAAATAAATACGCGTAATGCAAGGTTTGCAAAACACCAGTAGAGCATATTTTTGGCAAAAATCTCTTTAACGTTAATCATAGTTATCAATGATACAAGTTATGAGTATTTTCAATTAGCACAAAAGATGAAAATATATGCATTATCAACTATAATCTGTGCTCACTTTAAAATGAATTACATCTGATAGACTATATCTGAACTATTTATGTACAAATACAATCAGCTTTTTACATAGAATGACACATACTTTTTGGTTGATTACGTGAAACTAAAGCACCAAGACTAAATAACTACTAATAAGCATTAATTTAATACCGTCATCAGATTCTAATTTAGTTTTAGTTAAAATCCTTAAAAACAATCTTTTTTGTTCAACTCTGTTTCACATAGAAATCCAGACAATCTTAATTTAACGTGTTCTTTTAACGATATAAACTGTATTTTAAAAATAGAAACAGGAAAGAAAAAGAGACTTGTTACAATTTGAAAACTCGTCTATGTAACGGGAAAAAGTCCAACAAAATAAACATAATTAGTCGCACATCCTAAGTGTATCAAAATATGAGGACGGTGAATTATAAACTTACACTACAATCAATAAACATAGCTAAAGAAACAACTTTCATATGCTGAAAAGAGTTAAGAACGTTGAATGTAAAAAAATAATTAAAAACAAGGACAGACGATAAAATAAAGGATATGTCCGAATAGGGTAACCAATTCAAAACTAATTTAAAATGAAATTCTAGATGGAAACGTTGTTTTAAGATTTGGACAGCAGCCAAAAAAATCTCTTTTAAAACAATTATTAGAATTTTACTTACTCACGCATATGCAAAATGGCAACAGGAAAGAAATAAAAATTCCTGAATAACGTTATGTTAATTAACGTTTTAATTAATATCTCCGCTAATTAAAGTCGCACAATTACGAGATTGGTCCTATTGTTTTCTTTGGAAAATTTCGAATTAATCGGTATCTCGTTTGACTCTCGATTCGTAGCGATTCTCGAGAAGATCGATCTTCAGACAGACAGACAGACAGACGGACGCGAACAGATTTTAATATATAGTAGATATAGTAGATTATTGCTTTTTTTTTTCAAAGCTTTTGTATAAGATTTCAAATATGAACTGTTCCAAAAAGGGGTCCCACTTACCCCAACTAACCCCAGTTTGAAAAGAAATCCTTTAAGGGTTTTGTTCAGAAAATACTCGATATTTCTAATTAAGTGAAAAAAAAAATTAATTTAGTTACCTACCTGCATTACGCAATAGAAAACTAAAAACAGCATACGCTAACCGTTAAAGCTTCTTTATTAGATAAAAACATTAGAACCACCTTAACGTTTACCTGTTTTCAGAAGTAAACATTGGTGAAGTTTCTCAAAGAGAAGAAATTTGATCAAAGTCGAGATGCTTCCAAATAATGTAGTTGATGACGTAAACCTAGAGCGGGGTTAAGAGAATATTCACTTGCGTAAAAATAGGCAATTAATTGCATTTGCAACAAACATTTGGCGGACGAAATGTTACTATGCAGAGATAAACTGTTTATGAGGTGGTCAAAGAGTAAACCGGTTATTTATTTCATGGAAGAAAATTATTGCCGAAAATTCGCTGATATGACAAGGTGTCTATAAAGCAAATTTATTTTAATAAACTGTGTAAGATTTACAGATAATTATTTTTAAGTTTTTATCCTCATCAAAATAAAAAATACTTCTTGTAAAAATAATTTTTTTTTTGGGGGGGGCGTTATTGGGGGGAGGGGGTGCAGAGAAGGAATTGTACTCTCCTCCGGCATTGAAAAATTATTATCTTTTCATATAAGTGGGCGTGGATTTTACTGTTTTTCGATAAAATTTGCTTTGAGTGGACACTGTACATCCCCAGCCCCCCGAGGAATATTCGAAATGATGGGCCTCAGTTTTTCCTCCATTGGTACAAGTTCGATTCGATGCGTTCCTGCACCAATGCATTTGTGTGTATATTGCGCAGACGAACCTCGGTAATTCGAACACGCTTAAACCGACTTGCTGCTAGAGAGGCCGTTCCAACGTCACGTGGGAGACAATCCGATTCGATTATTTCACCAACATTCTGTATTATTATATATACATAAAATGTATTATTATATATACATTTTAGAAAATATAAATGTATTATTATATATACAGTTTAGAAAATATAAATGTATTATTATATATACATTTTATTGTCCGAGAAATCAGGGGCTACTGAAAAGAAACATTGGTGACCTGTTCTTTGAGAACGGGAATTTTAAAAGCCATATTGTACTTTATTGCCCTGTAGGCTCTGAGAAATAATTTGTCTGTTGGCTAAAACTTTTCCTGGGGCCTAAGTTTTTTCTCTCTCTCTCTCTTTACAATATATATATATATATATATATATATATATATATACAGGGTGGTTATAATTAAAGTTACCCTGTTTAGACCCCTCTAGTGACCGTTCTGCGCATCGGATTTCGATGAAACTTGGAATATAGATTATATTGACCATGGGGAGTAGGATTATGCAATAAAAAAAAAATTAGTTCAAAAATCTACCACCAGGGTAGAAAAGGGCGCATGAATCAAATAAGACGGAGACTGACACAAAATCGATTTTATTTACAGAATTTGTTCAATGTGCATCCCATCTGCGTCAATCACGTGTTCAAAACGTGTTATAGCGTGAGCCACTGTTGCACGAAAGGTTTCCCTTTCAATAGCATGAACATGGCGCATTATGCTGTCCTTTAATTCAAGCACCCTCCGTATGCTTCCACCATAGACCCGATCCTTCAGGAAGCCCCACAACCAGAAGTCACACGAATTTAGGCGATCGCGGGGGCCAAGCTGTAGGAAAATGCCTAGAAATTGTCCTGTCATCGCCGAAATGCATACGAAGCAGTGCCTTTACTGGACGAGCAATGTGAGGGGGTGCAACATCTTGCATAAACTCAGTTGAGTCCAAACACGCTGGTTGTTGGAAAGTAGGAATGACTTGCTGCTCAAGAAGTGCGCAATATCGGGGACTTGTGACGGAACACTTTTTAGGACCTAGGGGCGGGGTCTCCTCAAAGAAATAGGGACCGAGGATGAAATCACCGGTGAAACCACACCATATGGTAATATAATCGGGATGCAGTGACTGTTCATACACAACATTGTTGTTGCCGGATGTTTTACGTGTGTAGAGCGCTCTCTATCGTCGATTTTTGAACTTTTTTTTAATTGGATAATCCTACTCCCCATGATCTATATAATCTATATTCCAAGTTTCATTGGAATCCGATGCGTAGAACGGTCACTAGAGGGGTCGAAACAGGGTAACTTTAATTATAACCACTCTGTATATATATATATATATATATATATATATATATATATACATATATATATATATATATATATATATATATATATATATATATATATATATATATATATATATATATATAGTAGTGTACATATTCTGGTAGTATTTGGTGGTTTAACGGAAGTTCTGGAAGTCTTGGATTTTTTTCAAGCACGTGAAATGTCGGACCTTTCAAATTCTTAAAGAGGCTAAATTGTTGGAGCGCATCTAGCTGAAGCAAGTGTAACTGAAACATTTCAACTTTTTGGCGCTTCTAAAAGTACAATATCTAAAGTCATGGCAGCATACGCACAGCGCGGTAAGACAAGCTCGGCAAAGCAAAATAGTGGGTGGAAAGAGAAACTCAGGGAAATAAATCAACGGGTATTGAAGTGGATTGTAATGTCTAAAAAGCGAACAACAGCAGAAAAAGTGACCACAGAACTCAATCACCATATAGTCACCATTGGGAACAATTAAAATTAGAAAGGCACCTTTATAAACAGAACATTTACGACAGAGTAGCGATTCCCAAAAATGTTTTTCCAAGTGTTTCCATTATTTTGATAACTACATATATATATATATATATATATATATATATATATATATATATATATATATATATATATATATATATATATATATATATATATATATATATATATATATATATATATATATATATATATATATATATATATATATATATATATATATATATAGATAGATAGATAGATAGATAGATAGATAGATAGATAGATGTTATACATTTCGTCCCCTAGTTTCTTCCATAACGCGCTAGGAGCCGGTGATACAGGCTCCAGTCTCTTCTGTAACAATAATAAACCCCCGCATCTGAGTTATGTATTCAGTTTCGACAATCGAAAGACGTTCAACAGAATGATGCAACATCAAGTACTAATGTCTCGAAAAATCAATGGTCGGATACTATTCCGAATTCAAGCTGCATGAAATGGTCCCCATATCTTTTCCGTTAGCCAAAATAGAAACGCACTCATTTCCGTCCGCACAAGCAGATGGACCGCCAATTCACTTTCGGATCTGAATCCGGCTATTTCCACCGCACCAATTCGGAGAGTGGGGCATCGCGTTTTCGAATCGATTTTTCATGAAAATGAACAAATATCAAAGTCTCCACTCTCTGCTCTCTAAATTGAATTCAATTGTTATGGTCTAAATTTCTGGAATAGTAAATATTTTACTGTTGAGTTATTTCTGTGCAGGGGTGCCTACAGGGGGGGGAGGGATTTATTACGCCTTCAAAATACTTGGAGGGATTTTTTAATTTTTTAAAAATTATTTACTATGTGTGTGCGTGGGTAGCATTGGCGTAGCACAGAACTTTTCTAATAAAATAATAATAATAATAACAATTAAAAATAAATAAATAAACAAAATATTCAAAAAAATAAACAAAATAAAAAAGCAAACTAAAATTAAAAAAGAAAGAAGATAAAAAAATTTATTTGAATTTTGACATCTTTAATTTAAATTATGTTTTTCGCAATCACGAGTGTGTGTGTGTATGTATGTATGTGTGTGTGGGGGTATGTGATTTTGTGTGTAGGGGGTATGTGTATGTGTGTAGGCATGTGTGTTTGTGTCTGCGTGCAGGTATGAGTGTGTGGGTAGTTATGTGTATGTTTTTATGTGTGTGTGTATGTGTAGGTGTCTGTATGTATGCGTGTTTGTATGTGTATGTATGTGTGTGTGTATGTGGGCGTGTGTGCGTGTAGTTGTGTGTGTATGTGGGCGTGTGTGTAGGACATGGATGCAACCTGGAGACGGCTTTCGCTATAGGAGCGGCATCGTGAGGAGCCAGTCGACGGGTGATGGTGCAGAGGGTGGCGGTGGGAAAATAAAATCAAAGGACGCCAAAAACAGTCAAATGAAAGCAATAAGCAATCGTGATTGCTCAAAAAGAGGGTTGGAAGGGGGGGGGTATTTGCAATGTTGAACTTGGGAGGATGGGCACCCCTGTTTCTGTGGGAACAATACGGCTGAAGTTTTCATAAATAGAGCTATTCCACGGGAAAACTAACTTTTTATACCCCTTGTGACAGCTTATCCGTATGTCATTAAAAATAGTAAGTTAAAAAGGTTATGAACAGACTTTTGTTGCTTAAGAAATCACAAGTCTATGTTTGGTTTATTAAACAAGATTTTTTTTCAATACTTTTTAAAATTAGTATTTTTAATGAAATATTAAGTTTTTGTCACGAGTGGGAGACAAAATGGCGGCTTATTTTGGGGGGAATTTCTACTGATCATAAAGTTTGGATGTCTGTGACGCATATAAAACCTTGACCTTTCGACCGATTTTTATGAAATTTGACACAAAATTTGTTTGCAGCATTGGAGTATGCACCTTGAAGTGTTTTTCGAAATTTCGGTTTTGTTCTTTTTTCTATTTCAAGTCAAATCTCATTTTCACATAAATATGATAATAACGAAATAAAGTAAGTTTGTCACTCGAAAGAAAAAAATAAGGAAACTTAAAGAACACTAAGAAGAAAAAAAAATGTTTACTCTTAGCATATTAACAAACAGAAAAGGATAGAAACAAAATAAGGTACAAAAATCAGTGTGAGCGGGACAGCTTTTAAAATACAGGATAACATCGGGTACCCCAAAATGGTCCGGACCGGACGTCCAAACTTTGGATATAAAGGGGTATTCAAAGCTCGCCTTCCAGTAGTTTTGAAGATTATCCCGGACATACATATATACAGAAGTAGCCATTTATGTACACTGCTGTTTGTGAAAATTGCAACACCATGAAGGAAGCATCATAGTTGAATGAAATTTAATACACACTTGAGTGGTTATGGTACAAATAAATGATTACATTTTCAAACCAAACAAGCAATAAAAAGAGATAGAAATTAGTATTTTGTGTAGCCACCACGCGCCGCAATAGGAGCTGCTACACGACTCGGCATGGAGTGAAACAAAGTTTGAATATCTGCCTGCGGAACAGTACTCTGCAGTGTGCAGGTAAACGACAGTATCTGCAGAAATGAGTTTACGAGATATTTGAAGAAACGCGGTTTGGATTTAATACTAACAACAGGAAAATGCTGGAATTGGACGCCTTTTTCGCGCCTTTTTTTCAGCGGAAGCCAAATAAGCGAGTTTGTACAATAAAGATAACGTACAATAGATGACAAAAATGCAAAAAAAATGAAAAATGAAAAATTTGCAGTTACTACCCTTTAGCTCCATATTGTTTGTACGCGCAACCAAAGTTCGTCTGTCGAAACAACAGGACGAGGATCACGAGCGAGACGCCTTCCAACGAAATCCCACACATGTTCAATCAGTGATATTTCCGGCGAATATGCAGGCCAAGGAAGAAGCGGTACCTGCTGCGAATCAAGGTAGGATTTGACAGTCTTGGTAACATGTGGACGGGCATTATCCTGACGGAATACAGCCCCTGGCAATCCTTGCAGGAAAGGATTAGCTTGGGGCTGTAAAACTTCGTTTATGTATCGGGTACTGTTCAAGTTGCCCACAATTCGTAGCAATTGTGATCGTCCATGATATGCTATGGCATCCAAGACCATACCTTCGGGTGTTCGTCCGCTGTGACGTTTGATAATGCACTCCGGAATGTGCCGTTCGACGGCATAGCGCCTGACACGAATTCGGCCATCATGATGCCTCAAATTGAAGCAGGATTCGCCAGAAAAGACGACCTGCTGCCAATCAGCACGCCAGCTCCTATGCACATTGGCCCATTGTTGGTTTTGCGTGAGAGGAATCCTGTGAAAGGAATCCTTGCGCGCAGCCCGCACTGCAGCAGACGTCTCCGAATTGATGAAGCACACAATGAAACAGCTGTAGCTGTTGACCACTAGGCTGCCAATTGTCTAGAAGAAGATGTGCAGCCCGTCAGCGCCATACGCACCAAGTGTCTCTGTCTGTCATCGCGAGCTGACGTCACATTTCGGGGTCCACTCCCGGATTCCCGAGCTGGGCTACCCTCGTCCGTCCACTGCTTCTAAACACGCATGATTATGCTGCTGTTACGCTGAACACGTACTGCACGATAAGACAATCCAGCTTCACGAAGGGCGACGATTCTGCCCCGTTCAAACTCCGAAATTTGCTCAAATTTCGCTTTCTTTCGTCGAAGAGGCATAGTAAAGATTCAATTAACTTTTACATTAGCATATAATCACTGATAATCATACACGCCTCGCTACAGCCGTCTATTTATATTCGGTTCGATCCACCGTGCGCTGAGGGGCGCACGGTGGATCGGGGCGCTGCTCAGCATACGCATGCCATACCGGTCTGCAATTCTAATCATTTGCATATCATGGCCTACTTTACATTTCCTGCAATTTTCAGCTCACTCGCGTAAGTCCTTCGTGGTGTTGCAAAGTTCACGAACAGGGGTGTATAAAGATAAGGATACAATTCCTAAAAGAAACAATAAATGTCATGCTTGCTCCAGAGAAGCCTTGATTCAAAATTTTCATTATGATTACTTTTAATATTGCTGTTGTAAGGCAAAGAATTTTCGTAACAATGGGTTTTATATTTAATCATTTAATGGGGAAATTGCGTGATATTTACTGTTTTCCATCATAACGTTTTTAAACTAAGTTTTTTTAGGAATAAATTATATCCTAAGCTGCTCCCTAATAATGTAGCTATCTATGGTGAAAACATGGTAAAAATCGGTCCAGTAGTTTTAAAGATTATCCCCGGACATACATACATACACACAGAAATACCCATTTATTTATCAAGATTAATTATACAGTTAATTTTTGCCCATCACACATAGTTTAAGCAAAACTTAATGAAGCTAGACTTTGCTATTCGATCACTTTGGAATTAAATAGCATTTCAAGAGTAGAATCATTTATCGTGTTCCATAAATTTACTGATGAGGATGGGTAAAAAATAAAATAAGGAATGCTAGAAATGCACTGGCAACTTGAGTGTTCGCAGTAGGTCTTGCTACCATCGGTGATCTTAAAGAGGTGTTGTTTATTTCATTTTTTAAAAAAATAATAGTAATGAAACTTATTTGGTTGAGGGGATCCGGGACACAAAAGGCGTCAAATTTTGCATTTTTTTTTTCTTCTAATTTTTAATCTTTAAAAAAAGTTAGACTGTTTTTTCTGCTTAAAAGGACGTTTGAATCTTGTTTCTATTTTAATTAGAACGAAAGATATAATTATTTTTGTTGCATGCATTTAATTAAGATTATACTTAACTTTAAAACTTTAAACGTGTTTTTCTCCGTGATACAATTTTTCTCGATTTTTTGCGTTCAAACTCTTATAAGTCAAGAACTGATAAAGTAATGAAATTTGGAGCATATCTTTTTCGAACAGTTTACTTCAATTCTTTTTTGAAAAAAAAAAAAAAAACGCTTGCTGCAAAAAAAAAAAAAAAAACAACGATTTTTTTTTAAGTATGTATCTTAGAATTTTCTGATTTTTTTTTTTTTCAAATATTTTCCATTTTTTATTGACTTTATATTTTTTAAATCGCCGAATAAAAATTAAAGCTTAGACATTCGTGCATAATTTTTTGAAAAAGATTTTAAAATTGACCAAGAATATTTCAAGTTTCAGCGATTTAAAGCAACCCCATTTTTTTCTCAAACAAATTAAATTTAACTAAAAAAATTTTTTTTTTTAATATTTATGTAATGCTTTTGCTTATTAAATAGATGGCGAATCAATGCAAAAAATTTCAAAACTCTAAACTGTTTAATAAATTTTTCAAAATATGTCCCTGACTCACTTTAAACGAGGTTACTGTGAATAGAGTTTCGAAAAAACTAAGTTCAACTGTAAACTCCCTGAACTGTAAATAACCGATGTAGTAAGCAGTTTTACAGAGATTTGTAATATAGGTTATGAAAAGGTTTGAAGTAAATTCAATGGGAATCTCACTAAGTAGCACAAATTTCGTCAAAATGACACTTGAATTGGCATCTCATTTTCGGCACTGAATCTGTGGTCAATTTGGTGATACATCACCAAGAAAAAGTTTGTGAATTTCAGTGAAACTCCGATTTTACGTGTTTTAATGGACCGTTAAAAAACATAAAATACGGGAAAACGTAAAATACGAAAAATACATGGAAAACAATACTAAAATAGAAAGAATCTAACGGTAGTAACCATGACTCTATTGGAAGTTTACTACCTATAGGAGTTGAAGGGATTGAAGTATAGGTTTGAAAAGTTTCTCTATAATATCTATATTTTACGAAAAAAATATTATTATGCATACCATTTTAGGTCATTTAAACGCATTTAGTTGCGAATCCGGGCATTTAGGTTGATAATAGTCCGTGATAGTGGTTTATTTTTTTAGTCATTGAGTTCAAAATAAATGTAGCATCTTCCAATACTTCGCAAGTTTTTTTTTTTCCCCTCTGGTTTTATGAGAAAGAAAAATCTTTCACTATTTGTTTGCTCTTCAATGCGATGTTGAAAGAAGGGACCGTTTGTGTTTCCGGTTTTTCTTGTTCATCTTCATTGGACGGAGGAAAAGTGTAACGTCGGCTACGGATGGAGCAGTAGCATTTCTGTTTTCATCGATTAGCAACGTGGATTTTCTTTAAAAAAGCACGAATGAAACACATGGCTTATTTTATAACCTTTTCTTTTTTTTACTTTCCAGGGAAAACGTAAAATGCGAGAAATGCATAAACAACAAACTTTCCATCCAGGTTAAATAAACATTATTAGTATACGGAAAAACTTGAAATTGTGAAAAAAACGGGAAATGCGGGAAAAACGTAAATTCGGGAGACGTAAAATCGGGGTTTCAGTGTAACACCTTTTAAGAATTACGTCCTAATTGTGAAAGATTATTATTTTAATCATAACCGATTGGGTTACTCTCAACAATATCATGCGAAACGTTATTTCATTTTGCTAGAAGTATTCTGCATACGCAAAAATTAAAAAAGTGTATATCGATCTCTTTTCTTCCACCTACAGCCATCCAAGCTTTTAAATAGGCTGTTAGATTTAATTTCTAACTTAAATTCTCAGTTATGATGCAAAAAATTTATGTAATTTGAGAAAATATATATATGAAAAAAAAAAAAGCCGCGAGTGTTGTTGAAACGGATTGAATCTCCAATCTGGTTTATATATTTTTCTTTTATCTTTCTCCTGTTTAATTTTTAACTGCTTTTCCTTCTTGGATTAATGTTACGTAAGAAAGAAAGTGAATTTAAAGTTCAACAAAGTAAGTTTTAATCTTGATATAGGCGCGCTTAAGAAAGCATTTATTCTTCACTAACTAATTTGCTAAGATATCTCAGTTAAGTCTCTTAAGCGGAGTATAAATCTTTAAAAGCTCCTCAGAAAAAGAGAAACAAAATTCGCTTCCGAGAGAAATAAAGCGTTTGAAACGACAGAAACGTCAACAATTATGCCAATCGATATTCTGCTAAAAAATGGTTTTCTCTTAAGTAACGACTTAATTTTATTTTAACTATGTTTATGACGCGATTTTAGATGTTTTGTATGTTTTTACAGCTTTGTGATGTTGATTTTTCTAAAGTACGATTCCTTTTTTAAAAAGAAAAGCAGCAAAAGAAATAAAGAAAGCGGGTTATTGTTGCGAAAATAGAACAAATTATGTCCCTCACTTTTGAGTTTTGCTTCTCAATTTTGATAATGGCCGACAAGTAATCGTATTTGTCATTGATTTTCCATTTACTTGTGAATAAGGAGCCATTCTTTAATTACGTAAGGGCCATTCTTTAATTACGTAAGGGTCCCGAACGGGAGGGGTGTTGTAAAATTCTCTACATGCACTTACTGGGGAGGGGGGGGTGTCAGTCAAACCCGTTCTTATGTAATTTTTTCCAATTCTATATTTCGTATTAGAAATCGTGCGGTCAAGTGGTTTGGCAGGGATTATATTTCCATTGCGTCTGGCAGGTGAAAAACATATTAGGATGAGCTGTTTTTTACTTGTTTTACAAAGAATGAATAGTGGAAAATATAATAAAAGAATTGCACTGTGTATGGTATGTCTTATTTTAAACTAGATGCATTGCCCGGCTTTGCACGGTCTACCTCGAAAATAAAAGTTTTGTCAAGTGACGTATGTTCAACGACCAGGCTTCAATTAGAGGAAAAAAAATACTACAAAATTTCTCGTCAAAATTATAATTCTCAAGGAAAGAAAACGGCAAATCACATTATCCGAAAAAACTAAACGCAATCCTCCATTAACTACAATTAAAATCCTTTAAAAAAATAATAAGATAAATCGCCATATAATATCAAAAGGGAAGATTTTTACCTCAAAACAAAATTTTATTTAGTCACAACCGAGGAAAAAAAAGGGGGCAACCTTCTGAACGCTAATTTAAAATGAAATTGCGCAAACAATAATTTTCCGATTTAAAATTTCTGTTGCATTAGGCTTAGCAGTGCTTTTTAATTTTTTCCCGGTCATTTTACAGCCTTTTTTTTTTTTCGAAATTGGGAGGAAATGAAAGGACTGTATGGGTGTTTTTCGCGAACTTTCGAATGGCACCAAAATCGAACTAACCGGATAATTATTTCGGGTAGAAAGTGCTATTTGATGCCATTTTCGGGCCCTAAAATATAAATTCGAACGATTCCGTTCTTTTTTTTTTTTTTTTTTGGCGTTCGAAAACCTCCCTGCATTCCTTCTCGAGTGCCCACGTACCTCCCTGCTATATTTTATTTATGTAGATTAGTATCGCATCACGTACAAAAAAAAAAAATGTCGAAAAGACATTCAGTCTTAATGATCTGAATTGATCAGGTTTTTTACTGTTTTAATTTATTTTCTTTGAAATTAAAGAAAAACTATTCGATCATTGTTTTAAAAGTATCATTAGTTTGAAGATTGTTTGACTGATTTATTTTTAAAATTTTATGTACAACTTGCTTTTAAATACTGATAAACGGTATGCAGAAGAAGAGATAAATTTATCCTCATATAAATAATAGCCGATGATCAAGTAACTCACTTGCTTCAGCAATGAAACTCGCACCAAGACATGATAACTTGATAATACGTTTTGGTAACATTTGACATGCAGGGAAAGTCTTTATTGTGACAAGGCTGAACTCGATTCGGCAACTTAACTGTTTTACCGATAAGGCTGTGTCATTTCAGGGGAATGAAGAATCGAAAAATCGGTCACCCATGAACTCTACCTACTGGAGTTTAGGGTTAATCCACTGGAGTTAGGGTTAGAATTTCAACTATCAAAATATCACCAAACAGACAAAGTTTCGTTGAAATGTAGAAGCAATTTTCACCTGTCATACCATGACGGGCGATATTCTAATCTGATAATAATAATGGTAATATCGTCGCCTCAGAGCAACAGTAGGATATCTTAGTGTTATTTCTGAATTTAGATATCTTACTCTCTGCTCTGAGGTGACGATATGTAGTTGACAGCAATAAAGTAGTATAACTTATATGTTGAAAAATAAAAAGCTTTGATTTTCGTCAAACTGGGTGTTTTTGTGTAACTGATCCTTCTCTTACAACGTTTTATTATTTTGAGAAACGAAATGGAATCTTACATAAGAATAGGAGGTAGGGGTTTGAAAAATCTCACATACCCTTATATGAAGGTAGGGAGGTCGGAAATTGCCAAAATCATCCATACTTAATTAATGAATGGCCCCTAACACTCAATTAAATGAAGAATCAATAAAAATGGTTGTAACTATTAAAACTGATTCAAAAAATTCTCAAGTGTTCGGCATCATTTGTATTTTTTTTTTTTTTTTACGAAAAGGACGCAAATACAGGAGAACCTCGTTTATCTGGCCCTCGTTTATCGGGATCTTCAGTTCATCCGGAAAAAAATTGTTTTTAGAATTATATTCACTTAAATAACAATTTTTAAATTGTGATAGCAAGAACAGAATTACAAATACGCCAAATATTTGCTTTTTTTTTATTTTAGATTAAATGTAGAGCTCTTGCATAGAACATACTATAAATTATAGTAATGGTACAGCATGACGTAATTGGAGCGTCATACCGACACCACTGCAGCTGAACTAAATGATAAAGTGTTCGTGAGAAACGACCCCTTGTAGTTTTCATGTAGAGCATCATTTTTTACTCTTACAGAAGATCAGTCTACTTTTTAAGAATGTGTCGCTTATTCCCCATATTATCCGGAATTTCGTTTTTCCGCATTACCTGTATTCCCAACTGGGTTCGCCGATATATAGCCGATATTTCTTTTGAAAATATTATGATATTTTCTCAACTTCAATATAAAAAGTATATTAATCGCAGTTATACTGTTCATTTATTATTAAAAATAACCGAAAAGTTATGAACTAAATTTTTTATGCCGAATTTTTTCATTACTAATGTAACGAAGTAATAATATATTCCTTTTTTATTTAAAAAACATAAAATTGTTAGTAACGTATTATTCGTATAAAAAGTGCCTAGTTAAATATTAAACGTTGGTCAGAAAAAAAAAGCCTCCTGACTGTGCAACGACTAATGCATCTTTTTTTTTTTATTTCTGAATCATATAACTGTGTAAATGTAGCCAACAGAAGATAAATGAGTAAAACAGCTCATGCTAAATTAACTTAAAATCCAAAAAATGTAAAAAAAAGCCCTTAATTTTAAGTCTACATATTGTTATAATAATATAAGAAAATAAAGAGTGATTTGAGGATGCATTTACAATTTTGAAGACTAGTTTGTGCTGACTGAAAATATCGGACATATATCAAAATATCCGATACATATCAAAATATCCGATATATATCAAAATATAGGATATTTTCGATATTTTCGAACCCTTGTTCGCAGTTAGTGGGGAAAATACAGGTTGTACTGTTCAATTAAAAGATTAAAATTTGAAAGTTATAAGTGGTGATGTGGCCTTATAATAACTTTTTTCCTCTACGTGACCTTTATTTCTTTCCTTTTTAAAAAACACTATACGTGTACCGTACTTTAATGCCACATTTTTCGGCATTTTTTTCAATTTTTTAGCCAACAAGGAAAAGAAGAGCATTGAACCTTATTGGAGAACTTCTGTGATTAATGACTTTAGCAGACGTTTGGACAGCTGAGGTAGTCAATTTTAGACTTAAAGAATTTTTCAGAGATTTTGAGATAAAGACGCAAGCTTGAACTAGATGAAATAACTTTTTGAAACATTGAAAGAGAGAATCTTAGCACATTTTAGAGAAATAGTTGAAAACATTTCAAGCTTGATTGTTGTTACGTGTTGCGCCCAATATGTGTGAGTTTTTAAACTTTTTCCTTTAATATTTTATTTTTAACTCTAAATAATATTTCACTTTAAACTGTCCGAATATGTTGTGTCTATCATCTTGGATTCATGGTAAATAATGAAGATGAAACATTTTCACGCAATTGTGGCGTAGCTGGGGTGGGGTGGAGGGGGCAGTATACTTTTGGGGGCGGCGATTCAGCGCCATTAATGAGAATACAATTTAAAAAAATAAGGGAAAAACACCTTAAATCTAATGCTGGAGGCAAAGAAAAAAATCCCTTCAGTATGTAAGGTTTTGGCAATGACGGATCCAGAAATTTTTGAAGGGAAAGGTGATTGATTTTTATTACTTACTTTTTACAATGTATACGGATTTACAAATATTGATCACAAAGTTTTGGACTGCTTCCGAAACAATTCCAAGATAGGGTCAAAAACCAAAACCTCCCTTCTCCCATTAACAATGAAATTCGTCTAAATTTGCGTTTTTTTAACTTCATTTTCGAAAAATTACCGGTGGAGAGCACCTCAAGGTGGGGGGCGATCTCCCTCATTGCCCCCTCCCTTTTATCCGTCCCAGGGTTTTGGTATGACTACATTTGTGCTTCTCAGTGTTCAAAGTTGAAATATTTCCGTATGGATACCCTGAATCTTCCTCACTCCCTTAACGTCCTCTAAACTAGGCTTAAATTGTATTTCTAAAACTAACGTCCTCAAGGGCTAAAACTGACTTCGGTTTTGATGAAGATTCGGGAGAGACCCCCACCCCTCTCTTCCCCCAAAGCTTTACTTTTAACTGCGATTTTTGATATAAGTTTAGAATAATTCTCTGGGATAGGCGCCTGAGCCCCCCCCCCCCGTTTTTGTAGGAAAAATACGGATTAAATTAGTCTCTTTCCTATTTCAGCTCCGAACCGGATCCACTTCAAAAGTCGGGCCCCTAGCTCCACACTAGGGCGACATACGCTCTCGACGACCCTGCGCTAAACATGTAACGTGTTCATTTTGTATTTTGTCGAATATGCATTGGCATTTCGTGAAAGTGTTCGAAAATGCTCTTTTTCTTTTTATAATCTCTACGGTGCCATCTTCGTAGAATAAATTCTTCTTTCTTGATAATCTATAAAAATGCAATAAAATAGATTCCAACAAATACTTTTCCAAGCTGAAGTTGCTTGGACTAACGCAGCATAAATAGCTTGAAAGTTGAAATGCATTTTAACCCCTGCAGGTGTTAGAATTTTGAACGCGAAGAAGAACGTGAAGTCTTTCACGCGGGAATCTTAGATATTTGTCAGAATTTTATGGAGTGGCATTTTACACAAAAGGAACGAAGTTGTTGACATTAAAAAAAAATATATTTTGCGCTCAGTTGTTGTAGATTTGGATTCAGAGATTGGGAGAATATTTTCTTTCATTCCACAGGAAATTCTTTTCTAAACAAAAATTACAAAGTATGTTGCAATGGAGTTGTTACCATCAGTCAAAAGTAATACTTTTAGTCACTGAAGTTGATAGAATGAACAAAAAAAACAACATGAAGCAAGAAAAAACTTTTATTTTCAAAAAGTTTGATTTCTAATTAATTTTTTAAAATATCCAATTTTTCAAACAAGGCGTGGTCTTTATGACGTCACAAGTGATGAACTTTGACGCGATTCCACTGGCGCACTGAATGCTTACGTTTGCTGTCTACCCCGATTCCAGAATATGATAATTGAGAAGCGAATTAAAAATTGCGCTCTACGCTTTCTATCAACCATATCGTTGCCAGAATATGTGAGTAAAGAAGCGAATTAAATATTACGCTCTGCGCTAATCGCATTTCATCACTTACGATGTCATGTGCAAGAAGCGTAAAAAATGAAATTGAATTTGCGCACCGATTAAAATAATTGTTAAAAAAATAACTTTGTCAAATTATTTTTAAAATGGTCAAATCTTATGTTTTTAGGCATGCTGTTTTAGAAAAAAAAACTTTTAAAATTTCGGAAACGACCCCATTTATAATAATGTATGATTAAGAATGCTTTATATTTTTATTCCAATGCGGTGTTGAATCCTATACTTTTTGCAAAGATTTTACGTATAACGAAGTTTAGGACTTCTCAGAAACTGTGTTATGCACATTTAAAAAGACAATTATTTCTTACAGACTAGTTAGGAGTATGTACCGATGTCCAACTTTAAGGGTTTAATGCTTTTTTTTTTTTTTTTTAAATTTGCAAATCACGTGGTCGACAACTTTATATACAGTGGCTCCCAAAAGTGTCCGTACACCTACGACTTTCAATGAAATAGGCCCTTATCCATTGGTTAGAATTAATATTTCGGAATAGGTATTTTATTATAAGATCTATGATCTATTTTTAACAAAACTACATGAAAATTTTTAATAAAACATTAAATTTTAATTTTTGAAAAATCAAGAACCAAAAAGTGCGGGAAATTTTATCTCACAAATGTCTTCGTACACTTTGCAAAAATGTCAAAAAAATAGTAAATAATCTATCTTTTTACTAAGTTATTATTTAGTAGAATATCATGCAGTAACAACAACAGCTTTTAAACGTCTGGGAATAGATGTCATTGTTTTTTCTTTCTTTTTTTGTGCAATTTCTGAGTAAGTGTTCAGCCGCACTACGGGTCTTACTGTTTCTAGTTCGCTTTTCGTTTCAATGGTGTATTTTCGTAATCTAGCCACCAGATATCTCCAAATATGTTCCATTAAGTTTAAATCCAGCGATTGAGGAGATATTTATAAACTTAAAGACAAATTTGAGGCACCAAACGCGAACGTGTGCTTCTTATTGTTGTCTTGATAAAAAACAAAGTTGTATCTGGTTACAAAATTTTGGGCTAATAGTTTAAAATTGTTTTTTAAAATATTTAAATAAACATCATAATTCATTATTTCACCAAAAAAATTCCAAATCTCCAAGTCCTGATGCTGAGATGCACCCTCACACAAGAGCACCTTCACCGTCCTGATTAACTGATCTAACTAAGTTCTTAAGATTAAATTCCTCATTTTTTTCTTCCATTTGCAATTATACAACAATTTAACCCAAAATGTTGAATTTATTTTCATCTATAAGTAACACGTTGTTTCAAAACGTTTTGAGCTTATTTATAATTGATTTTACGACGGAAAGCGTAAGCTTACTGTTTTTCGCATGAACAAGAAAATTTCTGCAGGAAGAGATACCATTTAATCCAGCTAATCAGAAACCTTGGCGAACAATTTTTGGTAAAAATTAAGCGTAAAATGTTTCATTCAATTCTGCAGAAACTTTTTCAGTTCTGAAATGTGTATTTTTCATGTTTTTTTTTTAACTGTAAACCTCCGATCACGCTTTGTTAACTTTGCCAGTTGACCTTTTCTTACCTTGTTTTCGATCTGATTCTTGTCTTTAAAGCATTTTATCAAGCACTTCATTATAGAATGGTATAAATTAACCAATTTAGAGACATTTCAAACAAATTTACGATTACTGTGAGGGGAAAAAATCAAATTTCGAATCGTGTTTGTTGTTTTCTACGCATACCTGCCATTTTAAAATAATAAGCAGAATATTACGGAATAAATACACAAAACATGAAAGGCGAATGACTTTACAGTATCATTACAATGCAAAAATAATAAAAAAAAAAACCACATATGATGGTGTTAATTATGAATTTATTCGAAAATATTTCAGTGTACGATGACTTTTGTGGCGTATCTTTTCTCGGTCTCTTCGTTTTTTAACAAATTTCAAAAATAAAATCTGGCAATATTTTGAAAAAAAAACTACTGGGTTTTATTCAGAATGGCATAGGAATAGTCTGAAAAAAAAATGGACTTCATATTCGAATTCCGTTTTGCGTTATTTTGGTTTTACTACCAATTTTCAAGGAGTACGAACACTTTTGGGAGCCACTGTAAGTTGTAATTGAACTATTTCTATGTTTTTTTTTTCGTTGGAATGTGATATAAAAACTTATAGAAAGTTGGGTAGGTGTGTCAGTTTCAAGATTTGCCCCGTCTAGCAAAAATCGTAGATCCGGCACTAATGGGTTACATATAAACTTAAAATAAATCTATTAGTAAATATATTGAGTTTTTTTCTTCATTCTTCTCCTTTTTTTTTTCAAAGTTATTGTGATATTAATTCGAATTTCTGTATTATTTATAATTTTTAAGCAATAACTGGTTAGTAAGGATTTGAAAGAAAAAAAAAAATAAAGAAATGAATACTTACCGAGCGATAGGCCGTTTGGTTAGATATGATCTTTTTTTATTCTTTATTACTAATAATAAAGCTGAAAATCTGGATCTCTGAATGTCTGTGTCTGTATCTCTGTGACGCGCATGGCGCCTAGACCGTTCTGCCAATTTTCATAAAATTTGGCACAAAATTAATTCGTAGCATAGGGGTGAGCACCTGGAAGCGATTTTTCGAAAATTCGACTTTGTTCTTTTTTTATTCCAATTTTAAGAACCTTTTACCGAGCAAATTATCATAACGTTGACGAACAAATTACCATGACGTGGACTAGCAAATTACAATAACGTGACGAGCAAACTACCATATACGAACGAACATGAGCAAGCGAATGAATATTAGCAAATTGGCGAGAAATTCGTCATCCATTATTAGTAAATATACCGGCGAACCAAATGACCTTTTAATTTTCTACTACGGGCAAAGCCGTGTGGGTACCGCTAGTAAAAAATATTTTCAGAATTTTTCAAAGGTATTATGCATTCTATATTCTGCAATACTAAAACCAGATATGTTTTGCTCCAAATGACATAATCCATTGTCATTTTCATTTCAATGTTAGTGATGAGAAACAAAAATTTTGTTCGAAAAGTCACTCTTTGTGGCTTGTCAGATTTCTGCCTCGAGCCCTTCATTTATACCCGACCCTTTCCACTTCACACAATCCTCTTAAGAAAAAAAGGCATCTATAGCATCCAGCCCCTGGCATTCCCTTGAATTTTGACATCTTGAATACAAATTATGGTTTTTACAATAATGATTGAGATAAGAGCCTTTTGTAGATACAAGAAACCCAATGAGTTGGGTCCTATCGCAATTCGGGATTGATAGAAACATAATTTGAATTCAATGTGTCAAAATTCAAATGAATGCCAGGGCTGGGATGTTAGATGTGTGCAGGATTCTGTTTTTGTCTGAAGAAGAATGGGGTTGTTTCTTTCAGTCAAAAGTAGTACTTTTAGTCATTGAAATTGATAGAATAAGCAAAATAATAATAATAATAATAATAATAACATGGACCCAGAAAATTCTTTCATATTCCCAACAGTTATTTTTTAATTTTTTTTTTTTTTTTTAATGTCCGATTTTTCAAACAAATCGTGATCTTGTTGACGTCACAAATGATGCTCTTTGGCGCATCTTTCTTCCGCGTTTCCAGTTATGATAATCAAGAAGCGAATTGAAATTGCGCGCTACGCTTGATATCAACCATACCGTTGCCAAAACACGTGAGTAAAGATGCGAATTAAATATTTTGCTCTGTGAATGGCAACACTGAATGGCATTTCATCATTTGTGATGTCATCGGAAGAAGCGTAAACAATAAAAGCGCACTGATTTAATTAATTTCATAAAAATATTAAACTTAGTCAAACTATTTAAAAAATGGTCAGATCCTATGTTTTCAAGCATGCTCTTTCAGAAAAAAATACTTTTAAAATTTTGGAAACGACCTTATTGTGTACGGTCAAGAGAATCGGTCATAAATGATTTTATTATTATTATTTCATTTTTTACTATTTTGCTCAAAGTAACAAAACTAGCGTAAGTTTTTTAACGTAGGCGTGCTTTTAAGTATTTCAACTGATATAACAAAATAGAGTGAGATTTTTAAAAATTGCGCATTTTTTCCGCGTTATTTTTTCTAACAACTTCCAACAGATATATGTGAAAATCTTATATTTTTATAAAAGTGTGTGAAGTGTAAAATCTGAGAGAAAAACGCTTGTTTTTTCTAGGAATGAACTTTTGATAAATAACCGGAAGTGGAAATCTGTCAGAAGCAGATGTAAATGCCGCGTATTTCGCTGGGTTCTGGAAAAGATAAATCCGATGTTTTTTCAAGATAAATACTGAAGTAAGTTTTTATTTCTATTACTTTTTGAGACACTTTAAGCTCTGAAATCGAAGATTTTCTTGAAACTCCTTGGAAAACGGGATACATAAATTCTTTATGAAGCTATGTACATTCTCTACTGGGATTTTCATATCATCATATTGAATTCCAATAAAACTCATCGGTGACCACTATTTGATAACGGTACCACGTGGGAAAAAAATAGAGTTCATTCAATTGGCTGTGAATATGCATCTAATGTTAATGTTTCAATGCTTTGGGAAGAACAATGAAAATTTTAAAATATCGATTTAAATATTAAATGGAAAATAAATGTAAAAAAAACTAGGGTAACGGCACCAGTAACAGACAAGGGTCCAGTAACTGCTGAACGATCTTAGGTAAGTGGCCACTCAATAACTACTTAAGGATAATTTCGGCAATTTTTGACCCCACTCCCCCCATGTAAGGGTAAGTAAGAATTTTCTAACCCCTTCCCCCTTATCTTACGTAAGATTCCATTTCGTTTTTCAAAACAATAAAATAACGAATCTCACATCACTGGAACTGTTCTTAAACTCACTACCATAGTAATTCTCAACCGGTTTGGAGCGCCGCCTAGGGGGCGCGAGCACGGTTGAGGACGGAGGGGGGGGGAGGCGCGAAAATGTCCAAGAGAAAATATTATTCAAAAGAATTGATAAACTGACTGAAAGGAAAAGCAGACATACAAATAGACAAGAAAATGCATTTCATCATATTTAATAATTATCTTATTAAAGTAAACAACTTCTGAATCAAAATTCTCAATAAAGACATACCAAATTAAAAATAAATTTAGTAATTATTAGTAACTTCCTTGGGCCTATCGTGAAGAACAAAGTTTTTCGAAGGAAGGCTTAATATAAGAAATATCCACTCTCAGTTCTGTTTCTATATATTTATCCGAGATCTATATTATGCGAAATGCCCTTGTTTTTAATGCGGAAAAAGAGTTCTGTAGGGTGACGGAACCAGTAACAGACAGTCGTAAGTATGGATTTAAATACTAAGAATTTTAGGCGGGTGAAACTGATGTTTCTGCGACCCATGAACACTGTGCAACCACCTAGTGTTATTAGAGTGAATTTTATGAGCCAGTTGGTACTTACAAGGCAGTGGTGGAAAGTTGTGAACAGCTACCACGAGGTCTGCCGGTGTTTCATGTTCATTTGAATTTAATAAGGTTTTAGTAGTAAAATTAAAGACCTTTTGCACATTTTGAAGAGAAAAGGGGAGTTTTGTCCATTACGCATCCTTTCCGTACCCTTTCTGTTACTGAATATCATCATATCTTTCGGTATCTGATACTGGGATCGGACCTTTTTTCGAAATTGAGCAAATAAAAATAGAATTAACTACTTCAGAGGATCCAGAAGCAGCCGAACGTTAGATGAGATGTAGTTGCATGAGGAACAAAGTTTTAAAAGTCTTAGTTCATTAAAAGGCTCAGAAAATTGAGTTAAGCGATGTCTTAAGCATGTCCGTTACTGGTGCCGTTACCCTAGTTCTTTTTTCTGAAATTAATTTAAATTTGATGCTTGCAATTAAGCACTATTTGTTAAACCTATTGCCATTTGTAAGATATCAACAAAGTTACCATTAATGAATCAATCAGCAATGAGAGGTAACGGGCCACACCCAAGTGTACTCACAAGGACCGATGAAGCTTAATTATTCGTCCTGGTTCAATCTAAAAATACTCCTATTTATCATTAAAAGCATAACTGGAAAAAAAGTCCTTTTATTCTTGACTGCTTTTTCCCAGAAAATGGAAGCGACGGACGGCACCTCCCAAAATAAAAACCGTTCTGCAAATATTTGGCGATGGTATTGTTTCTCTCCCGTATTCTTTTGACGGATATTTCTCGTCGACTGCTTTTAATGAATCAGCCCATGAATTCGCTTAACGATTGAATACGGAACACGATTCAAAAGATCGCCATTCGGAAGAAAATTTCACAAAAACTCTATTTATTATGTTAACTCATCAAACACAGCGAGGGAACAATTTCGCCTCTGGCCGTAATGCTGATCTTTTGCGCACACAAATTAGGTTTTCCTTCGTTATTTTCTGAAGAAATATGAAGGACTTGTTTTGCTGTAGAAAATGTATATTTGATAAGTTGATAAGAAGGCGAGCTTTCTATTTGTAATGATTTTTTCGGGGCTAGCAGTATAGAAAGAAGTTTTTATGAGATTGAAAATTTTATTAAAAAATAAAAAGTTAAAATTATCTATTTTCTTGAAAGAAATTTCTTTGAATCCGCGAGCTGTATCATAAAGAGATAAATTTGCATGAGACTTTTAAAACACGTCTTTTGAGGCT